>NW_013530507.1:3772008-4040297 GCF_000836235.2 Papilio xuthus | reverse complement strand
TTTAGTATCGGTGTCGCTATGCGGTCGGGGAATGGGTTCAGTTTTTATTAGGTCAAGCAAACGATACACAATAACATTGCTACGGCTAGAGGTTGAGTAGTTTTCTACTAAAATATCGAAAGATAGAGAGCGCATTTGTGTAATAAACTTAAGTGTTACCCCGAATACAAACCAAAGGTAAGGTAATCAACTAATTGCCAACTAAATTACCGTGGGCTTCTAAGACCAAAATCTCTGTGTAAAACGTATCATATTCAACAGTGGTAGAGCCCGCTTTAACATCTTCGCACGAATTGGCCCGGCTCGCCCAGTGAAATACCACGACCACACAAAAGAAAGGCGTGAAGTCCCGGAGCCCTAATTTAGTCCACTTTCCCTTCCCACTCTTTTTCTTATAAGGAAAGGTTGGGAAGTGGAAGTGAACTTTCAGGATGAGAGGATGCGTGAAAAGGGAAAATATTTTTTCTTTCAGTGCATCCTCTCCTCAGTCGATTAAAGGTAGGCAACGCATATGCAATCGCGTATGCTCGTTTGCCACCTTATGATTTAAAAAAAAATATCGTAATCCTAGTCATTACATTTGACAAAACAGAGATTTTGGTCTCAGCAACTCACCGATTAAGTTTTTAAGGTTATTTCTTATAACTTACACCTTCGAGTGAAACAGTTTTGTTTCATTAAAAAAAAAAAACAAATTAAAAAGTTAAATAGGCACACTGGTAATTTCTGGCAGCGGGGAAATTAAGTTATAAATTGCCCTAGAATATATTTTTAGTATTAAAATGTAAGACGAGATATCTTTTAAGTTTATGTTAACGTCGTGTGTTCTCCTAACAAATACAAAACTTTTTAAGTATATAAAAGTTTCGAAGCAGGTGTGTGGAACTACATTATTTATATCCCAGATCACAAATCTCAACATTTCGTGTCTGAGTTTAACTATATTTTATCTAAATAAGATTTAGATTGTTATCTTGTATCTCTGATATAGTAAAACAGCTATCAGCCGCGACTCCGTCTGCGCACAATTAAAAACCTAATAAGTAGCCAATGTGTTCTACACTATGTCCTATATCTGTGTAAAAATTCATCACGTTCCGTTGAGCAGTTTCGGCTATCACTTGTAACAAACATCCATCTAAACTTTCGCATTTATTATAATATTAGTAGATCAAAATATATAAAGTGTAATAAGAACGTAATAATGCCGTTCAACTAATAGAAAAAATGTAAAAACTAAGCCAGGGTTTGAGGCTGCCAGTAGTAAAAAGAAAAGAATAAAATTGTGCAATATATTTCTAGTAAATCAATATAAAATATTGAGTTTAAGATTTATGTCAGACATAAAATGTACAAAGAGTTCGAAACAAAATTTATAAAGATATTATCCTCAAAGCCTTTACTCGCAGCCTTGTTTTATGAAGTTAGTTTCAGTGATCGTAACATTTATGGAGTTCGCGGACTCGCTTTTGTGGTTTTCATTGTTTGTATAGCTAGGCAAGCAAGCTAAGGTTTGGTTTTGTAATGCATCGACAAATTGTAAATACGTTTCCACTGCCGAATACCTGTAGAAAAACATATTCATCATTACAGGTCATCATTACTATCAGCAGTCATATCTAAATTTCCTTTTACGTATATTTTCTTTCACACAATCCGTCCAATCCAATGTCATTACTTTCTTCTTTACGTGCCTATTCTATCTCCACATAATATGTCCGAACGTTCCAAATTTGTTGTGACGATATATTTTTGACAATGGACAGTCCATTGAAATTGTAAGTTACATTAGTAAACTTTTTCTTCAAATCTTGAGTAATATGCAACATGTATTAATTACAAGCAGATGTTTATGTTCGATTTAATGCTTAATTCAATTGTTTTTAGATGTAAAAGCATTTTATGTACACACATGTTACCGTTAAACAAAGAAATCGATATTGTAGTAACCTGTAATAGTAACCTAAACGTGTACGAGTCAATATACTCTTGTTTGCACGTAGAAAGTAAATCGAACCTGATTTCCCTCATTGACGTTATTGGTACAATAGATTGGTATATCAAACTTTATTAAATGTTTGAGTAAACATTGAACAAGAACGAATTATTTATTTATTAATACCATTTTTTTATTACTTTATGAAAAAATGTTTTTACTAGTAAGTTTGGACTTTGAAATAGTTTAGTTATGATCCTGGTAGATGGCGTTGACATCCAGGATATCTTATATATTTTTTGAATTAAAATGAAAATTAATCGACATCACAGGGGACCGAAGAGCTGGCAGCTACCTCGGTCAAAGAATTAGTTTAGCTGTACAGAGGGGGAACGCTGCCAGTATCTTCCGGACCTTGCCTAAAGGGACTCCTTTTATTAACATATTTTAGTTAATTATTCGGTTTTTTTTTTTAATTTTATTTTATATCATAGGTTTAAGAGTTTATGTATTCATAGAAATAAGGATGTAAATAAAAATATTTTTTATTTTTTGAATTAATTACAAAGGCAACTTATCGGCTTAGCTAACCAGTTTGTCGTACTGCTAATAATAACGTCTATAACCCAGACAGGTAGCCAGACAGCGCGGAACTCCATTTGGTGTGGCCGAACCTCCCCAAACCACTTTTCGCCTTTCCGGCGAAGGAACGTGACGGGTGGCGCGTCGAGTTCTTTTTCTCCTAGGAATTTAAACATATCTTTGAAATTTATTTGCTGATATTTGCAGGTTGCATCACGATGTTTTCCTATACCGTAAGACTCGGATCAGTGTACATATAACAAACAACGACGTGTAAATCGAAAATCAAAATTCACATTGGTAGGATTCGAATCCAAGATATGCAGATTGCAAGTCAAGTGCTGCAACTCTTGAGCCACCGACGCTCTAAAATAATTTCGAATTAATAAAGCTCAAGTTGACGAGACAGTATTTCTTAGTAAATAGTATTGTCTCACGTACGTGGCAGGTATAGATAGAGACGTTTGGAATTAGGTCGTTGCACAGATTGCGGCACCCGAATAGTTCGGTGGCTTGCGGCCATACGCGACAGCTGCTCTTGACATGTTGAAATATTACAATACAACACGTATGCTCTTGAACTGATTGCTCATCATACGATGATATTCTTTGTTATTATAACCTTTGTTTCCTAAAATTATACTTTTTGCTGTTATTTTGGATCGAAATAGCGACACTAAATGGAGGATATCGTCGAATATTCATATATTTTAATAAAGTTGTAGTGTCTGTAATATCGTAAAAATTATATAATATTTCGTACAAAATTATGTTGGAATTGATAATAATATAATAAAAAAACATTTTTTATATATTTTTGTCTGTCAGTAATCAGTCCTTAAGGCCGCGTTCCTACTAATCTCCGGAATAGCTGGACCGATTTTTACGGGACTTACACGCGGACATGTTATAGGCTATTTTTTTTTAAATTCTGCGCTGACAAAGTCGATTGTGACTAGTTATATTACATTTTTTCTCTTAAATAATACAATTTCTTGTTCACATCTTACTAATATTATAAATGCGTATGTTTGTATGGATGATTGTTGGAAGGTATCTCCAGAACGGCCGCATGGATCGCGATGAAATTTGGCACAGATGTAGAACATATTCTGAAAGAAAATTAGCTACTAATAAAGTTTTTTTTAAATTCAGCAAAGACGGAATGGCAGACGACAGCTAGTTCTACATAACCAAGTTTAAAATGCATTTTTCTTTATAATTTGAAAAGGAATTTGTATGCATATTTACAAAAGGTAGTCATAAATATTACCTACAGTTGATACTATCTCCCTCGGGGTTGGATCACCGAGCAATATGAATTGAAAAATGTTCGTAATAAATCCACGTGATGCGACGTCACGTAATGTTAAATGCGGCCCTGTACGCTGCACATAGTACACGCTTGTGTGAATGTAATAACGTCTGCAGCATACTCTCGCATATTTCATCTTCTTAGAGTATACGTAATGTTTATACACTTTAATTTCATCGATGCTTTTGTGTTATTTTTGTATCCTTGTAGTATATTTTTATTGGCTGTAGCCATTTAATAAGGTAAATTAATTAATCAGTTTCTAAGCCTGTCCCTAAATGTGGCTTAGTGTCCGTTAAAGCAGTCTGAGTTTAAGACATAAATGGATGGATGTATCTCCAGAACGGCTGAATGGAACATAGTCTGAAAGAACACATAAGTTACTAATTATGTTTTTTTTATACCGCGCGCAAGGGGTTGCGGGCGAACGCTACTTTACTGAGAAATGCTAAATAATAATTGAATGTCGTTAAAATAAAGCTTGTTTATTATTAATCTACGAGTAGCTGACCGCGACTGCATCCGCTCGAGAATAAAAAAAATAATTTATAGTCTATATGTTCTTCCAGGATATATTTACATCTGTGTCAAATTTCAACGAGATCCATACAGCCGTTCTGCCTTGATAGGAATTGATCGTTGATAGGAATCAAACATCTATACATACATTCGCATTTATAATATTAGTTTTACAAATAAAAGTTAAATAAAATAGAATATTATTTGAATGAAGCTTATTTATTACTAAATATAACTTTATAAAGGAAATATTAAAACTACGTACAAAACATTTTCCTACACGTCAAACCGTCGTATTACTTGACGAAGGTTTCCTGACATGCCTGGCGTATGTTAGCTGCGACATCAACTTTCACATTTTGTTATTAAGTTAATGGACCACTGTAACGTAGGAAATGAAAGGTGATATAACCATCTAAATATTCAATTTTAAAGGAAAAATATTTCACACTTTTTTATTTAAATACTAGCTGTTGTCCGAGACTCCGACCAAGCGGAGTAAAAATAAACTTAGTAGCCTCTGTGTTCTACTATGTTCTACATCTATGGCAAACTTCTAGATCAATTGATACGTTCTGCAGACCTTTCAACAAACATCCAAAAATTCACATGTGTAATGTTAATATTAAAAGTAAGATTATTTGGATTTAGCAAACGTTTACTATTAGTAATAAGTGAATAATTATATCGTACTTCATGTATCTCGAGCCCCTCAGTGGGGAGCTATAGTGAGCTGATGATGAATGAATGAACTTCATGTTTAAGGTCCTATACAGCATACAAATTAAAATTACATGCCATATATATCTCTTACTGCTAGGTCTAAATATTCATATATTTTTGACATAAATAATTTATAAATTTATGAGTAAATAGTGTTCAATTATAAATAACGATGTGGTGAATATTTTTCATATAGTATTTATAACTAATCCTTTATAATACTTTCGATAGATAATGTGACAAAATAACTCTATCTATGTATTTTATTATGTAAATATGTCAAATAATATACAATATTGTACATAATATAAAAATGCGGATGTCGGATGTGTAACGAACTGAACTGATGCAGAATCACGTAGTTTGTTAACGATAACTCGTTATATGCAAAATGTATAAAATATTCTCAACACTGATGTAAATCATATTAACAGAAATGTAAGCTAATCTTACCTTTTTTTATAACCTAAAAGTTCAAGACGATAATTGTATACAGGGTGATTCTAAATGTACGAATCATTAGCTTTATGCAGTGGATAGATGCTAATGGTTAGATGTATGTCTGCTAGAAGATATCTCCAGAACGGTTGCATGGATCTTGCTGAATGGCATAGACGTAGAACAAAGACTGGAATAACAAATAGGTTTCCACTAAGTTTACTTTTTATTCCATGGGGACGGTTCGCGGGTAACAGCAAGTCCTATTATTATTATAAATACGAATGTTTACATGAATGGATGTTTGTTAGAAGGCATCTCCACAACAGTTGCATTGATCTAGCTAAAAGGTATAGATGTAGAACATAGTCTGGAAGAAAACAAAGACTACTAATTAAGTTTCTTCAATTCGCGGACAGTGTCGTGGGCAACAGCTAGTGCATTATGTTTGATTAAGTCGTGTGTTTCGACAGAGAAAATACAAGGTTACCGCTATTTAGAAATAACATATGACATTCGCATTTTACCATTGCATTATTGGAAATAGTTTTGTTATTTGTTCGTACCTCTTTTGTTATGTTCTTTAACTCTTATTGTGGCAAGATTTCTTTTTTGAAGAAAAGCAAAAAACAAAGTTTAAAAAAACTAAGTTTAAAATTGTTTTATAGTGAACATAAGGGTTAATTAAATAATTAGTCTAGATGTAAGTAAAATTCTCTTGTGTATTGCAACAATGTTTTTTAATTACTTTAATATCCTTACAAATGTTTATCCGTGCTCTAACTTAGCTTGCTTAATTAAGTTGGCTCGCTTCCTCGCAGCTGCCGCCTCCCCTGTTGCTTGTTGCATATCACCTATTAAACTGTCACTGTTTTAAGTTTATGCTATACATTGCTTGGTGTTGCCAAATTCTGAAGTTATATCTTTATGTAATAGTTGGTGTATACTTAAGAAAATTTCTTTTGGTCATCAAATTTTATTGGCGATTTCTATGTGTTTTAATTATAAGTCACTAGCTGTCGCCCTCGACTACGTCTGCGCGGCACTGAACAATAGTGTATTAGCAGCCTATGTGTTCTTCCAGACTATGTCTTACAAGAGTGTCAAATTTCATCAAGATACGTTGAGCCGTTCCGTAGATACCTTCAAACAAATATCCATCCATCCATCTAAACATTCGCATTTATAATATTAGTAGACATTAGTAATGTTGGTAAAGAAAAGAAGTCACAGAGTATTAAAATATTTGTCGGAGATTTCCGAGCGGTTTATTATTTAAATGGTTGATTTCACAATCCGATACTGCTTTATTCAGTCAGTGCGCACACCGGCGCGGGCGCTGTCTCTGGACCAAGTCTATCACTTGTCAAACGACCACGGGCACTACTGACAGATACAGTGACACTGACAGACGTCAATCATGCACCTTACAAGCGATGTTGCCATTCGAGAAAAATAATTAACGTCATAAATTGATACTCTCCGACATATTTATAGGAACAATTTAAAAACACGTTTTACGACCTTGAAATATCTTTATCAAGCAAATAATGTGAAATGTAACTTAATTTTTTCTTTCTTTTACAGGAAACTGAAAAGATGAAGCTGTGTATATATTTGCTGCTGAGTTTTTTGGGTATGTACTAAATAATTTGACGTAGTTTTCTTAATTAATTTTCAAACAAACTTTATTCAACAACTAAGTAGCCTATTGTTTATTATTTTTAGGAGAAGGGGGCAAAGGAGCCGTTCGCCTAAAAAATAAATTTGGTTTCACATATTTGATATAATGTCTTTGATAAAATACCTTTTATATTGAGCAAGATGACATAAACTTTAGGTTCTTTTGCCCCTGGAGATCGGTAAATTTTGTTGAAGCTATCTCTTGTGTATATTATGTCAGGGTAAGAAAATTTTCTTTGTAGTGTTGGCATTATTTTTTCTTTTTATATCAATGCTAACAATTGAAGCTTGAAAAATACCAGAATTGTGGTTAGAGGGTGATATTTTTTAATAATTTAGAAAAAAAAACATTTGTCTATCGGACATAAATCCGATAAATATATTATGGTAATTAAATAATGTCAAAATACGTAACATACGAAAACATATTGATATACTTTTCATATACGGAGTTGGAATGTTGTAATACAAGTATTACGACAGTGGAAACGTACGATTTAAAACTATCTTAAAGAGTTAGAGCGTCGTTATCTGGCTTTGTTACCGACTTCGAGATACTTCTTTACATAACTCCAAATTTTTTGCTTATATCATATAGTAAAGCCAATACAGAGTAATAAAAAATCAGACAGGACAAGATTAAAATTACATTTTTCAATAACTTCAGAAACCTTACATCTCTATTAATATTTGTACGTTTATTTAAATGTATTTTGTATTTACAATTAACATTTAATTATGTGATTAATTAATAAAGCTTTATGATCTATTTTAATAATAATAAAATCACCTAAACTGTTCGTATTTCGTCTTAAATAAATCCAATCGAAGTTTTGAAAACTAAGAGTGGTTAGAAAGTTCGGTTAAGCTCCTTAAATTAACTTAATTTCCTCAAACCGAGTGGTCCGAGCAGATAAATCCGTCAGCGCTCAAGGGGATTTCCTTTAACACGAGACGACCCAATTCTTAGACTTTTTACAATACACCGTAATTACTAAATCAAATAATCTCTATAGCGACGCCTCACAAAATAATTTCCCGAATACTATAAGTGGTATAAACATAATTAGTTAAATATAGCTATGTATTATTTAAACTAGCTGTCATCCGCGACACTGTCCGCGTGGAATAAAAAACAAACTTAGTAGCCCATGTGTTCTTCCAGACTATGTTCTATATACGCGCCAAATTTAATCAAGATCCATTCATCCGTTTTGGAGATACCTTTAAACAAACATCCATCCATCCATCTAAACATTCGCATTTATAATATTAGTAAGATTTGAGAACTCATGGCAATTATGGTTATGATGTCGTAAATTTATTCTTTTGTTTCGCGGACAACTTACTAATATTAGAAATGCGAATGTTTGGATGTATTTTAAAAGGTATCGCTGAAACTAGGCATAGTAGAACATACTCTAAAAAACCACATGCGCCACTATTTTTCTTATTCCGCGCAGACAGAGTCGCCGGCGACAGTTAGTTATACATATTCGCAAGTCTACGGGATATTAATGTAGGAACTGCCTGTTGCACACGAGCGGTACTAGAACGTGGAAGCTAATGGCGCGACGACGTCAAGGTTGCGTCTTAACTTAATATCTTTAGCATATAATTTGTGGCTTGTTTACGTTCTCATGTTATTGGAGAATCAAACACTGCAGTGTAACTAACTGTTGCTTAGGGAGAGGTTATTTACTAAGATAATGAAATTAAAAATGAATGAACAGTTTTTTTGTTTCTATCACCCGTGTTTTATTTATGCTGGTATGTATGGGATGCAATAGTACAGCTTACTAACTGTCGTTTGCGACTCCATCGGCGCGGATTAAAAATAAAAATAATAAGTAGCCTATACGTTCTTCTAATGTCTAGGCTAGAATTTAGACTAAGTTCTACATTACCAAATTCCATGGATATCCGTTGGGCCGTTTTCCAGATAAATTCGCATTTATAATATTACTAAGATTGTATCCATTCATGTTGATACTAGGGAAAATATCCTTGTCTACTCCTAAATAATATTAATTATTTACAAGATTTTTTGCCAGTAGTGAGAAATCCATGTCTTTCCTGGTAATTTTTATTATTATTGAACTGTTGAAATTAAGTATGTAATACTAATTACATAAAACATGACTTTTTCCTCTAATAAAATCTACAAATTATGTCTGTGATATACAAATAAAAACAATATCATAGATTATTGAATGAATACACTCAAAAAGTCTCATGAAGAAAAAAATGTAAAACCTTTATAATAAACAGAACGCGTTTATGAAGTCGTAAAGTCGGCAGCTGAAGAATTAAGTAAGCTACGTTATGCTACGCTCGACGAATAAAGTTGATACGCCTAGCATTGCCACGTATCCAATATTGCTTTTAACTTATTAAATGTTGACTCGATTTAAACGGAATTCAATAATATTTCACTTTAAGTTCCCTGTAATTTTACACATCTAACTTATATTATAAATATGAATGTTTAGATGAATGGATGGATAGATGAATGTTTGTTTGAAGGTATCTCTGAAACGGCGCTACGGATCTTTTTAAAATTTGGCTTAAATAAATAACATAATCTGAAAGAACACATAGGCTACTCATTAAGCTATTTTTAAGCACCGCGAGGACGGGATCGCGTGCGACAGCTAGTCTTTGTATACAGTTAAGTATTTCTTTTCAATAAACTATTAAACTATAAATTTCTCTATCCTAGGTCTGTAGATGTCTAATCGAATTCAGTTTATCTTTATTTTTACTTACAATAGTTTCAGACTTAGATATTTTACTTAGACAATCTAGTCATACACATAACTAAAGTACCAGGACTATATAACTTGTAAGTAAATCCCAAGAGTGAATCGTGCACATAACAAAAACAAATAGGGACTCATTTCATAGTAAAATGTCTCTTTTAAGCAAAAATAGCTGCCCACATATCTGTTTACCGGTCACGTATCTTTTTGTATCCCTACGAATATCCAACCTTAAGCTTAACTGAATATTTGGTACATCGTATGAATTATTCTACGTTTTATTAAAATGATCCATTGCAAAGATCATTTAAATTTGTGCATATTATTTTACTTAAAGTTGCTTTAATTTAACTTTAAAAGTAATGTAATAATTTGTTGGTTTTTCTTAACAATTTGGTACAAATTATCAACTTAATCTGTTTCCTCAAAATTACTTTTTAATACATCGACGGTGTTGAGGAATGGTCGATGAATAAGGTTAAATAAGTAGACTTGTATCGTCCATAGTATCCAATTACTCTACCATTTAATTCATTCTCTCTAAGGAAAACATTTTGATATAATATTCAAACTTAACAATATAAAAGGTTCGAATATATGAATATAAGAAGTTCATAGTTTTCTTTTCATAAACGGACTTCAATTTGAGTGTTTAGCTGATTTCTTAAAAATTATCATACTTATATTATAAATGCGAATGTTTGGATGGATGGATGTTTGTTTGGTATCTCTGTAATGGCTCAATAGATCTAGATGACATTTGGCATAAATGAAGAACAGTCTTTAAGAACACATAGGCTACTCATTAAGTTTATTTTTAAGTAGCTGTCGATTGTTTAAGCTTAACTTTAGTTTTATTTCTTGTTTGAAACATTAATATATAAGTTTATGATGATGTCTCATGAAAGTTTAAATCATTTAATAAGTTTTTTGTTTCCCAATATATGTTCTACTTTTGTCCAATGTTTTTTTTATCCCTTTCTAGTACCATATTTTGAATATTTCATATTTTAATTTCAATTTAGGGTTTAGTTAGATAATTTAATGTTCAATAATGTACACCTAATATTAAAAACATTACAAAAGTCAAGAAAAGTATTAAATCTACGATATAAAACCTTGTTGTGGCAAGATTTCTTTTTTGAAGAAAAGCAAAAATAAGTTTAATAAAACTAAGTTAAATATTATTTTATAGTGATCGATATATTTTTATAAAGTTGTATATATTGTATACTATACAAAATGAACATAAAGGTTAAGTTTTACTTAACAAACTCGTGAATGAAAGTCCACGTTACTTTTTTATTTTGTTTATTAGGTGACAGACAGATGAAATACAATGTGAGGTTCATAAATAATTTGTCACATACACGTGGCGTATATAGTTGTCGTTTTATCAGCAACACGAACTCACATTAAGTATGTTGACGGGCAATTTGCTGGGTTGTACGCGTACCGCAACCACAGTATATTACACGGTACGACCTCCCCTGGGATAATTTGTTAATACATATGTACCCACCTTTTGTACAGCCGTGTCTAAAACTTTAATAATACAACATACTATGTGTATAACCATAAAAAACTTAGTATGTAGAAATATATTTTAGTTTAAATTTATGTTAACTTTTTTATCAAACGTTGATATCAGATTACCAGAAATTGTTATTATCCCAAATAAAATTTTGAGAATTACATATAATCTTAAATCTATGATATAAAATAAAATATTTAAAAAAAACGAATAATTCACTAAAATATGTTATTAAAAGGAGTCCCTTTAGGCAAGGTCCCGAAGATACTGGCAGCGTTCCCCCTCTGTACAGCTAAACTAATTCTTTGACCGAGGTAGCTGCCAGCTCTTCGGTCCCCTGTGATGTCGATGATTTTTTTGGAAATGTCCTTAAAAAGTCAAATTTTGAGAATTATATACCAAACTAGCTGTCGCCCGCGACTCCGTCTGCGTGGATATATAAAAAATCTTATAGATATTTTAAATAAAAAGCAGCTTTTCAAGGCATAAATTCGAAAAAAAAGAACAAATAGTATCCTATGTCCGTCTGCTGGCTCTAAGCTACCTCCTCACCAATTTTCAAACATATCGGAAAAGCCGTTCTTGAGTTATAAATAGTGTAACTAACACGACTTTCTTTTATATATATAGATTATTCCGGAAGCAGTTTTAGTAGCGCATATTTAAAAATTGCGCTACTAAAACACTTGGGAATGTTTATATGGATGGATATTTGTTAGATGGTATCAGTGGAACGAATCAACGGATCTTGTTGAAATTAGTCGTAGACGTAAAACATAATGTGGAAGGCTAATTATTTTTTTTTAAACTGCACAGACGGAGCCGCGGGCGACAGGTAATATTTGTATGAAATTATATACAAATTATAATTATTATAAAAACTAACATTAGACAAGAAAAACAGAACTGTGTTTCCATTTGAAATAAACAGGCAGCTTTCCTTATCTTCCTTTAATCTCTTCAAGACACGAAGGGTTATAATTAAGACATCTGGGTTTATTCAGCAATCAACAAAAGTTTAACAACACATTTCTGAATTAGGACTTTATTATTTGAATATGTAACAATTTCAAAACTTAACTCTATGTAAAGTATTAAACTTTACTAGAAGATAGAAATATATATATTTTTTTTATAGATATAATATGTTTTTAAAGTATATTATGACATTGTGGGTCAAGAGAACCTAGTTTACATTTATTGGTAAGATGTTTGTGCTTCTTATTGATGCTTTGATTATTAATTATTCATAATTATAATTAATTAATAAGGAAACTTATATAAAAAGCAGTTTAATAATTCAATAAAGTACTAATGAATTTACTGTTACAAAGTAGAGTAATTAATTAATAAAATATTTGATTATAGACTCATTTATTAATATTCTGTAGGGATGTTAATTAAAAAGTTAATAACATCGAGGTCTCGACGAAGGAAATTAAATATAAACGTGACCAGAATGAAGATAATATAATTGACTTTTCGTTTAGTTATCTTGGTCTCGTATCTCATAACGCGTGCAACTTTTTCTCGAAGTAACGTACAATTTTAATGTTTTTAACATATTGAAGTGTACAATAGTTTATTTGTACATCATCGTCATCATCAACTATAAAACCCCATTGAGGGGCTCGGAGCCTAAAGTTAGGCCATAGTCAACCACGCTAGCCAAGTGCGGGTTGGTTTGACTTCACACATATCTTTGAATTTCTTCTCAGATATGTGCAGGTTTCCCCACGATGTTTTCCTACACCGTAAGAACGTCGGATAAATGTACATGTGTAAATCGAAATCGAAAAACACATCGGTACATGGCGGGATTCGAACCCAGGACCTGCAGATTACAAATCAAAAGCTTTATCACTGAGCCATCGACGCTCATTATTATTTTTTGTACACTGATAATAATTTGTCGCCTTAGTCAATGACCATAACGAACATCGACATTGGTACGGCGGCCATCTTGCAAAACTGTCAGTTCGGTTAAAGTCGTAAGGTGCGCATGCGACCACGTGCTTGGTGGACGTTACTATAATACTTAAATCGAATTTTATCATAACGATCCATAATTATTTTGTGAAAATCTTTATTGTACCTTCAAGGATTATAGGTGTAGGGATTAGTAGAACAATTATTTTATTGAAATACCGGCAAATCCCCGCCTGCTAAATAACTCTGATGATAGTTGAAACTAGCAGTCGCCCGCGACACCATCCGCGAGGAATTAAAAAAAAGATAATTAGTAGCCTATGAATTCTTTTAGACTACGTTTTATATGTATGCCAAATTTCATCGTGAACCGATCAACCGTTGTGAAGATACAAACAAACATACATCCATCTAAACATTCGCATTTATAATAATATAATGAGATCCTTTCTTGTTAACCGTAATTATGGCCAAGCAAAACAAAAAACTTATCATCTAAAATAGTGTAGAATTTTTTTCGTAAATCTCATTGTAATTTTAATAAAATCTTTATTCCAAAGAGTGCACATATATGAAACAGTTTACCAATATTATTTTAGAATAATCTTTAATTCGCGTCATTGGAAATGTATTTAGCAACAATCTATATTAATGATACATACACTGTTTACTTAAGATTACATCGCTTGCCGCAACTGGTATTTACCATGTTAATTACAAGCTGCTTTGTGCGTTTATAAATTGTTATTTTGACGCAGAAATTTTGCTTCTGTTCTGTAATTTACTGGATTTTCTAATTCGTATTTGTTTACGATTAAATTATTATTTGGTTCATCTCTCAATAACTGTAATTATCAATGTGTAAACATTCAAAATTTTAGGAGATAAGATAATTTCATAATCAACTTGCCCTTATCCCTAGGGAGTGTCGGCACAGTATGAACTACTCCTCCATACATCTCTATCAGCCGTCATATCTTTCACCCCCTTATGCCCCCACTTTCACACACTCCATCCACACTTTATTTGTATCCACATTTAATCTTGTTGATTTATACTAATATTACTAATATTATAAATGCGAAAGTTTAGATGAATTGATGTTTGTTTGAAGGTATCTCCGGAACTGCTGAACGGATTTTAAAATTTGGCACATTTGTAAAACATAGTCCGGAAGAACAAGTCGGCTACTTATTATTTCCTTTGTTTAATTCCGCGCGGACGGTGTCGCGGGCGACAGCTAGTACATTTCATACACAAGTCTATCAAGTTGTATTCTTTACAGGCATAAAGAATTACTTTCTTGCTATGACTTAGCACCGAAATACTAGTATAAAACATACTGCTTTTTCAGTTTTTATTAAAGAGAATGAAAGAGTTGACAATATGCTTTCATACTAGTGTTGTAGCAGTGAAAACGCGCATGTAATATTAATAATAAGACATATACTCCTCTCACAGACATTAAAACACTTATAAGATAATTTAAAACAGAAAAAAACAAATAATTTATATAATAATAAAGCATGTCATCATCATCGTCATCAGCCTAAACTAGTCCACTGCTGGACATAGGCCTCTCCCATGGCACGCCAGTGAGCACGATCCTTGGCCACTCTCATCCAGCTCTTGCTAGCGTTTGCGTTTTGCATTAAGCGTGTACGGAAAGTCTTATTATTATTGTTTGAATTTAATTGAAACATCGCTAAATACAGTATTTCAATTTTCAAACGACTTGCATCAAACTTGTGTGTAATACAGTTGTAATTAAATTTCGTGAGCTGACACTACTATAAACAAAGTTTTAAACGTATTTACGCTCGTAAACTTCACGGACATTTTAAAAGTTGCTAACATAGTTTAATAGTTGCTTCACTTTACTTAGTTTTGACATACTTTTTAAGTATTTGCAGCTTAAGATAAATTCTGCGATAAGGTTTTATATGAGATTATTTTATTTATATATTTGTTACCGAATCCGAGGTTCATATACATATGAGTAGATATATGAACTTTTAGACATTATTAGTTAGAATCCTCTGGCTAGAATGCCGCGCTTTCGTTACCAGTCAAGTGCCAGAATAATTAGTGAGGAGAGATAAACGTCGATATTTTAGTAAGGCTAGTGTTGCGCCAGTACGCGCCAAATGGGGTTGGTCTCTGCTTACCACTTTGGGTTACGGCTGATGTTTTGTTGTATTTATTTATCTCATTGTTTTGAATTAGCTTTTCCAAATACCGCTTTTATTACAAAAAAAGATAGTTCTTAAATTAAAAGTATCTTGAACATAAACTTTTGGTTAACAATATAAATAAATTATTGAAGTAAATTTATTTTATGTGACAGTTAGGCAGTTCGCAGTTCGAAAAAATTCGCGGTTTCCCCTTCCTGTCGACAAGTTACATACTGGAATTGTTGACAAATGAACTCGAAAAAGTTGAAAACTCGGTTATGTGAGTTTACTTATAAACAAATATCAATGGTAAAACGAAAAACTTCAGAGTTAAACTTTTACGAACTTCAAAAAAATTGGCAGCTTTTGAACAGTTTTATATGTCATAAAAAAATTAAAAATAAAAATTAATGTCCAAAGTTTTTTTTATTGTAAGTTATGTTTTTTTTAAACTATAATATGTCATATCTTAGTTAACTAACGAATGGTTTAAATCATGACATAATTTATTGCTAATTAACAGTTAGATTATAATGGTCTTTTTGTTCATAGGTGTAGCATTCGTTGCGTTATGTTTGACTCGTTCACGTACCGATACGTTTTTCCAGTCCAAAGGTCTGACATCGACTGACGTCCCCTCTCTCCGGCATGTACTTATGACGTGTACGCTCGAGACAAACAACACTACGTTTATGCATACACTATAATAGGCAATGAGTGTGATGACAACATGTTTTTATAAATATGTTTTCTAATGAAAACTTACCGTAAAGTCAGTATGACTCCTTGCAATTGCTCTTAATTAAAATCAATGATATGTGTAATATCTACTTTACATAAAATTTATCTACAACTAAATATCGCCCACGACTTCGTTGGCCCGAATTAAAAAAAACCCTAATCAGTAGCATATGTGTTTTGACAAATTTTAACGAGATCCATAAAGCCGTTCTGGCGATACCTTCTAAATACATCCATCCAAACATTCGCATTTATAATATTAGTAAGATGTAATGAAAATTACGCAATTTTGTGAGCGTTAATTTGCGATTGCTGTTCCACGATCAATTTTGTCGTAAATGACGGATTACGATTAATATTGCTTTTCACTTTTATAGTTAAGTTGCATCAATCATTTTCACGCAGCTTTTCCTCTATAAATATATTACATTCAACGCCATTCATTTGTACTCATAATCTACAGTGTTACAGATATATTTATATTTATCGGAATAATAAAAAGACGTAAGGCACTGTTTAAGAATTGTAACCCTGAAGTGGCGATGGGCCAGCCACATTGCACGCAGAACGGAACGGAAAAATCCTGAAGTGGCGGACTCCCGTAAGATGGACTGACGATCTGGTCAAGGTTGCCAGTAGCACAGAACATGGAGAACATCGTGGCAATCTTTGGGGGAGGCCTATGCCCAGCAGTTTACACATACACTTAGGTTAGAGAAGTACCTCAAAATATCGCCGTGAAGATGGCCTATATCTGAATAGACTAACGCAGTACTTAGCTAGATGAATAATTTCTACATACCACTTAATCTTCCAAACACGATAACAATAAATTAACATAATTATTTTTTAGTTCAAGAGCCTTAATATAAAAACGTAACTGACCCCGACCTAATTGTGAAGTAAATAATGTAAATAGAGTTTCCATTTGGCGAAAGTTGTTGGTATGTTGGCCTCTCAGAGTAACGTACAAGCGTAATTAAAGAGCTCTGGCAAGATTACAGACGCCGCAGAATTCTCATCAAAATTGCTGATACTGTACCAAGATTTCTTGCTTGTGTTTAATGTATTTGTATCATATTAAGTAATTTACAACTTAAATATATACAATGTTATTGTTTCTTACAATACCATCAACTAATCTATTTTGTTTAACTAATTCTGATATCAAGAACTTTTACTCTTACAGCGATTACAATTAAGAGATCTAATAATATTAAAATGTAAATATAATAACCTTAAAAAAATATGTAATTAGATAAAGATTTTTGGTAAGAAATTCTAGATTATTTTTAAATATCCATTGAAGTCAAACAAAAAAAAAACAAACCAAAACAGTAGACAAATATTACTCCAACTTGACGCGTTCCTACCAATACTCTTTTGTCCATTTAAATCAAAAACATATTAAGTCTGTATTAATTCGTAAGACGTTATATAGAGCGTCGGTGGCTCAGTGATAAAGCACTTGAGTTGCAATCTGCAGGTCCTGGGGTCGAATCCCACCATGTACCAATGTGTTTTTAGATTTCCGATTTACATATGTACATTTATCCGACGTTCTTACGGTGAAGGAAAACATCGTAATGCAACCTGCACATATCTGAGAAGAAATTCAAAGATATGTGTGAAGCGAACCAACCCGCACTTGGCCAGCGTGATTGACTGTTGCCTAGTCACTCCTAACTCAGGGTAGACTCCGAGCCCTTTGGGGATGTATAGTGAGCTGATAATGATGAAGACGTTACAATTATAAATGATATGAATAGCTCGCTACAACTAGATAGTATACATTAAACCGTAATCTTTAGGGAACAGTCTATCTAAAAGTACGAACAACAAGATTTGTTTGCTGACGCGACATTCCAACTTTTAAAAGTAAGTTCGTAAAGACTTCAAAAGTTTTAAAAGTTGTAGGCAAAGTTAGTTATATACTTTACTTTGAATACCTTAACTTATTTTGACTATTGTATAGACAAAATGAGTCACTTATAATTACTTTTCTATATCTATTATTTAAAGTCAATGAAAAGGTGATCAGTAAAACATTCCAGATTCACCTAGAATTTAGGATCATATTCACATTCAATTTACAATTTACGACCCTTGGTCCGTGGGGTCCTAGCGCTTTAAGACTTTTTAAGGACATTTCCAAAAAATTAATCGACATCACAGGGGACCGAAGAGCTGGCAGCTACCTCGGTCAAAGAATTAGTTTAGCTGTACAGAGGGGGAACGCTGCCAGTATCTTCGGGACCTTGCCTAAAGGGACTCCTTTTATTAACATATTTTAGTTAAATATTCGGTTTTTTTTTTTTTAAATTTTATTTTATATCATAGATTTAAGAGTTTATGTATTATAAGTATATATATGTATAAGGATGTAAAAAAAAAAAAAAATTTACAAAATCAATTATCAGAAGAAGTAAACTATACCAGAAGTCAAATCCAGAATCAGAGTTTTGTAAAAATTTTAAAAAAAAGTACTAAATTGGTAGTCTTTGTGTTCCTCCAGGTTATGTTCTACAACTATGCCAAATTTCAGCGAGATCCATCCAGCCGTTCTGGAGATACCTTCAAACAAACATCCATCCATCCAAAGGTTCGCATTTATAATATTAGTAGGATTTTGATTGCAATATGATGATCACTATCTGTGCCCACATTAGGGTTTTCAACTCCCACATCAAAGTTTATACAAATATTGTAACCCGTACGAGAAAGTCGATGTTTAAAATGTTATTGATATTAAAATACCATTAAGGAAAGTAGCATCTGTTCTGAATACAAAATTACAACTAAAGTGAACAAAATTGCTGGAACCTTCCGTAAAACAGAACTTCCGTATAACAATAGTTTTAATGAATGTGATCAATCATAGGAGTTTCAGTTTTGTTTGCTACGAAATGACATTTACACTCAAAGATGAAAAAAAGAAATAGTTGATATATGGAAATGTTTTTGTATGAAATTATTCAAACTTTCGTGAGACATCATAATAAACTTATATAAAAGCGGCTAACTGAGCGACGGGCCGCGTCCGCGAAATATTACCGGTCCAATTCACCTTGATGGGCTCGAAACTAGTTGGTGCCGCTACCGGACGAATATACGTGAGTGTTTTAGCCGTTTTTATATGATTTTCGAGTGCTATTATGTTTTTCTCTCGTCAATTTTTATGTCTGATTATGGTTTTTATCTGGGCGAAAAAGGGCGTAAAATTTATAAAGCTATGATTTTGTAGTTAGGGTAGTGTAAGTACGTAAATAGGTAGAGTTTATAATAGTAAGCGCTCGCATTTTATCATTAAATAAAATCGAACTGAATATTTGTGTACTGTGGTTTCCATTTCCTAGGGAATTCTAAATAAACTGTTCCCCCTTACACGTTTGTTTAAAAGGGCGTCACATATGTAAGTTTGCACAAAGGGAAACATGGCGCCTACGAACTGTTAACCTAGAATCCTCTAATTAATGTGGTACAATCACAGCGACACTCAGACTGATTTCGCGATTACTTAGATCCATACTAACTGTAGATTACTTCTACTAAATTTACAGCAAAGAACTTATTCACTACTTAGAAAGTTTATGACTTCGAGTTTTTATATACTATCAAATTGGCAGATTGAAGTATCCTTCATAGAAATTGAAAGCTTAGTAAATTGTTCCAGTAACTGAAAATGAACATAGATGAAAATTCACCACGAATTTAATTGACAGACGTTTCATTAACCTATTTCCAGTTCGATGCGGACGTAGTTTCCGATACCTCTTTCAGTCTTACGACAGTTTTCGAATTATGAAACGTTTCAATGTTATCGTCAAACTGATTTAATATGTTTTTCCTTAAGAAAGATTTAAATGAGTAAAATGGTATCAAAGTAAGTCATTAAGTTCCTTGTTTTTTAATCACAGAAGGGGGCAAACGAGCTGCGGGAACACCGAGGTGTTCAACGACGCCCATGGATCCATAATGGGACTCCAAGCATCGACATGAATACCGAGATCAATAATTTATAACTCGTTTCCGTACTGAAATATTTTATCTATTAAATGGATGGTCACGCAATTATTTAACGCACAAATCGCCATCATTTCACACCAATCACTACCCAGGTGTAACGTAAAAACACAATCAAATTACGAGTATGTCCTCGTGTCATTAACTTGCACGGGTCATTAACATTGCTGAGTAACAGTTAAGTGTCTAAATTAGTGAACATTAGTTACCAAAGGTACGCTCGTATATTGGAATAGGAACTTGGAGAGCTTGTATGGTAGAAAAATATTTGGTAGTTTTATACTATATATAATATATAGAATTAAACTGATATATAAACACGATGAATATACGTGAGTGTTTATATATCAGTTTAGTATAATGTCTCACGAAAGTTTGAATAATTTAATAGTTAGAATTAATTGTTATATATTTAAGTAAAATAATTCATTTAAACTATAAGACAAATAAGGACAAAATATAAATACTATTAAGAGTAACCTAACTATAATAAATAATCTCCACCAATATTAATGTAAAATAAACTGTTTACAAACCCACAAATCTAACCCGAAACCTTACAAGTCCAAATATGGCTTGATACGTAGTGTATCCGAGAATCCGGCACGAAGGACTTATTTAGTCCTACGAAACTATCTATAATTTGAATGCAGAACACAAACGACACCAACAACGTAAAAAAGCGCTGAACACACGCAAATGAATTCGTAACGCGAGGGGAGTATATACATAAATGGCGAGACGAACTTCTCGTAATCGTGATTTAACACACATACAGCGCCATCTATTATGGGGTAGCGGAAACGGCGCTAAAATAAACAAATATTATAATAAAACCCTATTACTTTAACACACGTGTTTTCCCGGATGAAGGAGTGTTAACAAAGAACAATACCATACATCAAGCATACGCAAAATATGCGAATCTCTCGGAACTGTATCACTGAAAGCGATGTAACTCGACCCCGAGAACAATGGGAGATAAGACTGCGGAGTTACTTTCCTCATGACCCCTTTACATTCCTGCTTACATAATAAAAGAAGTGTGCAAAATCAGCTCTACCAAAGGGTTGAATAAAAGTTATATATTAGAAATAAAATATGAAACAATAGATTAAATTAAAGTGCTATGTTGCTGTTATGTTGAAACATACTCAATGAATAATTTGTAGCTTTTCCAATTAAAATATAATAATTAAAAAACATTTGATAACATATTAAATATAATTTCTTAATTAATTATATTAAAATATTCTAATACATCTGTAATTTTTCCGGTTTTTATTTAACTAATTATAAAAACAAACATTGTGAGGAAAGCTCGCCTGGTATTAGTTCTAAATTATTTTTTTTCGAATTAATATATTTAATTAACTATCGATTTTTAGAAATGGTAGATTTACCCTGCCGGCCGTAGTTTACCGCGTACCAACGTTGCGGAAGAAAGGTTGTCGAGTGGCGTAGCGCCGACAAACGCGCTAGAATCCCCACTAGATGGAACGACGACCTCGCCCTTGTTTGCGGCAAGTCAACACATATCTCATGCGTTCGTGATTCTATTGAAAATGTATAAAATAATTATATTAACTGCAATTATTGATAATATGTTAACTATTATTACCCAGAAATTATGATATGCACACAAAAATCGTTGAAACATTTCTACTCTACCATCTGAAATTTATATACTAAACAAGCTGTAGCCGGCGACTCCGTCCTCGTGGAATTAAAAAAAAATCTTAATAAGTAGCATATGTGTTATACCAGACTACGTTCTACATCTGTGCCAAATTTCAACGAGATCCGTTCAGCCATTCTGGAGATACCTTGAAACAAACATCCATCTAAACATTCGCATATATAATATTAGTAAGTTTCTTGAATATTCTGATGCATTAATGTTCCTTTTATGCTTGACTTGATCCGTTAAATCGTAATTTACTCGTTTAGTTCAGCAATTTACCGCCAGTTAAATAATAAACATATCAAGTTCACAATCATTAGAAGACAAATTACAAGAGATGAAAGGTTAGTTGTATCGTAAGCTATTAAGTTTCAAAGAAGAAAAAAAAACCTTTAAAGTATATCGATTTTACTTATAACTGCAGCAGCAAGGCCTCATCGACTACGTGCAGAGGGGCCCGACAATAGCGGCGGCGCGTAATTAAAAATGGCCGCCAATGTACACATAAATCTCAGTTTTCTACAACGTGAGCTATTAAACTCTTGAAGCGACGCCATAAGCGAACATGAATTTAGATATGAACACACGTAAAGTTTAACGTCGCTCGTATCTGTTGAAATTACCTAAGCTTTATTCGTATTCCCTAAACAGTGCTAAACAAGTAACAGCGGTAATAGATGCTAGTTCCTAGTATTGTATTACTGTATTGCAGATGATTCTAGTAGTTGAAATATTGTTTATTTATATATATAAAATGCAAATGTTTAGATGTATGGAAGGATGTTTGAAGCTATCTCTGGATCGGCTTAACAGATAGCTTTATAAGCATACAACTTAACAGATGTAGAACATACTTTGGAAGAACACATAGGCTCAGTTAGATTTTTTTTCATACTACGCGGACGGAGTCGCGGGCGACAGCTAGTAAGTAAATAAATAAATAAATGCTTTCACGTAACATTCATTTATATATATTTTAGGCTTAGGTGCCTTGGCTCCTGAACTAAGATCTTATGTTTAAACAAAACGTGACAAAACTACTAACCTAACCTTATTAGATTTATATACAAACTAAATCTTTTTATTCTTTATACCGTTTTTTAAAAACAAGTTTTTCCCCAGTATTATTTGTATTTATCGTAGTCGTTATTACACAACGTAAGACAACGTATATTGAATAATAAATAGAATATTTATTTCCTTTTGTTATGTCTGTATTGCGTTCGGTAAGCGATTACTCTTATTACCTTTCCCGTGTCAATATTGTTGATAAACCCCACAGGGGACCGGTGATAGTTCCTACGCACGGACACGTAATTAAAAAGGCTCCCTAGCTTAGCAAAGTATCCGCCCATATCCATCCGGACCCTACGTATTTAACGTTAATTACTAGTCATATATTTTGTAACGTAAAACAATAAGGAAATATTCTAAAGTAGTGTTTCTGATGAAGCAAATTGCTGACATAAGGACGTGTTATGGTGGGTTTCTGATACCAAAAGTCTACGTACAGAATATATCGTCATCCTTGTCTTTCATGTTTTACAATACTGAGATAACAATATGTTTTAAACGGGTATTTTGGTCTCTGAAATTCACGATTACATATGAATACTAAGTAGCTTATGAACCGTGTTAAACTTTCCTATTACTTAAATTTAACTTAACTAAGCTTAATACGTGCGGGTTTTCAGTGGTTACCTCCGTATTAATCCGAAATATAAACCTGGAGAGATACGCACTCTCTAATATAATCCTCTGAAAGCTATAAAGGTTGCCATTTCACGGGCCTCAGAGCCAAGAATTCCCCAACAGGCCGCAGTAAATGATAAAAGCGCTGTATTTATGATAATGCCTGTACACGAAATACAAGCAAAGCTTTAGTAATAAAATCTCCGTCTATGTCCACTCATTTTGACTTTATACCTTCATGCATTATCAAAAAATACTATTAAAATAAACAAGTGACAATCAACAATGGCCGCTTTCAAATGCGACATTTGAATTTGGTTGAGTACCTAGTCTAGCAATTGCTGTATAGAGGGTTTGACCATTGGACCATTGAACTGGTAGGTTGAAAGGTTTGAAGGTGAGAATGTTTTTTATTTTTAGAAATGCTAAGATATTATATAAAAATTGACTTAATTGTTATTTGACAATGCTACATAAATTATTCTATGGTAAATCTAAGAGTAAAATTGCCACTTTGAAAATCGTACCGTCACCGAACTGATGAATAATTTAATGAATTTTTAATGAAACACGCAATGAATTTGAATAAATCTTTTTTCAATTAAAAATATTCATCATAAATATTTACGTTTTCAAATTAGCGGCAGTTACAGTAGTAGGGGGACTGCTGATAATTTCTTTCTCATTTCTAATTCAGAAAGCAATATGAAATACTAGTTTATACACTCAGCTTCGTCCGCGCGAAATTAAAGTAACCTATGTGTTCTTCTGACATCCTGACAAAGCAACTGGAAGCTGAAAACAAAGCTATGTTATTTATTTCGTTTTAAAAAAAAGCAGTATAAGTTTACATATATAAAAAATGGTGTACTGTCCAGCGAATAAAGGCTTATCTTATCTTAACTTATGTGTTCTTCTACACAATGTTCTATATCTATGCTTTTCGAGATCTAATGTGTGTGTGTGTTCCGAAGGCCTAATTTTAGTCCTCTTTCCCTTCCCATCCATTTTCTTATAACGAAAGGAAGGGAAGTATAAATGTTCTCTTTCTGTGCATCCCCTTTGCGTATGTCTATGGGGAACGGTCTCTTCGCTATTTCAGCGATTTCATGAGGCCACTCACTCGTTCGCCATTTATATTATAAGGTGGTTTGGTTTTTTATATTATAAGGAAATATATTAATAAAGCTATTAATTAATGTAGAAACTTGTTTTCTACTTAACCATGTTTTAACTGCACACAGCAATGATTTAATAATTATTATAAACGTATAAAACTCTTGCTAATGTTCCTTTCATTAATGTATGTCAGTATGGCTTTAGTTTTAACTGGGTCGAATAAAACGCATTCATCTTCCTAGAATTTATACATTCATTACTAAATGAAAACTTAAAACGTTTTAAGAGATATGACATCAAATACATATATTAATATTATTTCTAATTTCAAACGCATTTATCTTAGTAAAGTTATCAATGCGAATGTTTGGATGTATAGATAAATGAATATTTCTTAAAATGTATTTAAAGAACGGCTCCATGGATCTCACTGTGAGGCATAGATGTAGAACATTGAAGAACATATAGGCTACAACTGAAGTTCGGAGTCGCAAGTGACAAATAGTTTAAAATACTGACATACAAAGTCATTAAGTGTTCACTAAAGAAGTTATTTGTATTGTTATGGTGTTAATTTTTTGCATACTTTGAGTGTAAAGGGTGTTTAGCTCAAATTTTTAGTTTAGCTTAGCTTTTATCTAATAATTTAAAATATTGATAAAATATTCATATTTTAGACAAATATTATTAAAACTATAAACATTTAAAAGGTAAAGAATAATACCAGAACAAATTTTAATAATTTTTAAAATCATAATGATATTATCTTTAATGGTAATATTTATCTTTTATTCAATAAAAGCTTTGGTGGGATGTAGAATACGTTATAACCAAGATCACTGAATAATGAATTCGCCTTTCCAAATTTAAAAACGATGACTGTATGAGCATAAAAAGGCTCTTGAGACGTCGTCAGCTTTCCCCTATAGTTTACGTAAGAGAATCTCCTTTTTATCCTTTTGGGGGTTTTGTACGAATATTAACGAGCCCTACCTAAATAAGCCTAAATGTAACATAGTACAAAAACATATCCCTCTCAACTTTTTTGAGAAAGAAAGAGATAACATATTAATCTTAGTAATATTAAAAATGTGAATGTTTACATGGATGTATGTTTGCTTGGAGGTATCTCCTGAATGGCTCATCTGATTCGCTGAGGTATAGGTTTAGAACATCATCATGATCGGCTCACTATACGTCCCCACCGAGGGCCTCGGAGCCTAACCTAAGTTAAGGGTGATTAGGCCATAGTCAACCACGCTGGCCAAGTGCGGGTTGGTTGACTTCACACATATCTTTGAATTTCTTCTCAGATATGTGCAGGTTACATCACGATGTTTTCCTTCACCGTAAGAACGTCGGATAAATGTACATATGTATTTATCTTTTGTACAATTTTAATAATATTGAAACAATAAATCTTTGAAATCATAACAATAACTAAACATACCTGCAAATTAATTGTACTTTGTAAACCTCACAATGTATACATTATTGTATAAAACACAATAATTGATTATAAAAGACAATGAACGTAAAGTGGAACACTTTATTCTAGTGCGTTGTTTCTATGTTTAACTTAAATCATTGTTTATCTAAACAATGAACCATTTAGGGATACAAAGAAAGAAAATGGCTTATGTTTTTCAAATTATACGTACAAATACATATAAACAAAACGTGTAACTTTTTCGCGACTTCGTCCGCGTGATATTAAAAAAATCTATCTTGTTGTGTTTTGGGTTCCAAAGTAATCTTTCTACTATTTCAAATTTTCCATCTAGATCTAAACAACTCTTGTACTTAACTATAAGATAATAGTCTTAAATAATAATATCAAAATAAGCTAGTATATGCAAGATAAACTTTAACAATGGTAGAGCCCGCTTTTTAACATCTTCGAACCAATTGCTCGGTTCGCCCGGTGCCATACCAGAGTACACAGAAAACAGGCGTGAAGTGGAAGCAATTCCGCGTTTCGTCTGATGAGTGTGCGTCCCGGAGATCATCTTCTCCGTCGATTAAATGTAGGCAAAACAAATGCAAGTACGTGACTACGGGAAACGGTCACTCTGCTATTTCAGCGATTTTAGGTAGCCGGTCGTTCGTTTGCCACCTCTTGATATAAAAAATATGTTAAAATTTAATCTTAAATCTCTCTACCAAAATATATTTATCTTTCGCTGCCATAAACTGTACTATTATGTAAATTAATTGTAAAATTATTCGGGAATTTCGTCGTATCGTTGAAATAATACAAATACAATGATTAATTGAATTTAATATTAACTATCATAAACACAATAACGTCGAACATAGTCATGTTTTTAATTCCAGGCGGACAGAGTCGTGGGCGACAGATTGTAATTAATAAAACCGAAATAAACTATAAATATTCAAACGTATCATTATAGAAAGTTATTGAACTAAAAATTTAAAAAAAAGGTTTATTTAAAATCATTTTTATTAAACATGTTAAAGTCGCATTTAAATAAAATGTTCAAGCGACGGAAATTCTATAATGTTATTTTATATTTGAGCTATTACACGCGGAGTACATTTGTAGGAATAAACCACTCCGAACCTTTTCAGTGGCCACTGAATTGGAAGAAGTGGAGATAAATTGCTCGGGTGTGGAGAAGATTATTTGGGCTTTGTTTACAGATACCCCGAATACAAACTAATGAAAGCTTTTGAAAACATAAATTACCTTATTTTTATTCTAGTCACGTACTATAATATTGCTTGGATACAGTAATTAATATTAACTATGCATTTTTGAGTTATGTTTTTTTACTGCTATCAACTATGTAATAGGCTCTTTTACTTATAATATAAAAGCGAATGTTTGGTTCGATGTTTGTAAGAAAGTATCTTTAGAACGGCTCAATGGAATTTCACGAAATTCGGCACGCACGTAGAACATAATCTGAGGGAACTAAGGTTATTAATTAAGTATATTTTTTAATCACGTGCAAACGGAGCCGCGGGCGACAGCTAATATATAAGGCACATATCCATACTTCTATGACGTCCATCTTTTTCCTCACGTTTAATAATTTGTTTTGTTTCTAGACGTGACGAATTTATTATGAAATTTTCTTTGCTTGTTGACTCTTTCAATTGTATAATGCCAGCAATTCTAGATACCGGTTCCAGATTAAATAAAAAAGATCATGATGTAGACTAATAGCCGTAGTTTCTAGTTATTCTCGATTCTTTCCAGTTCATAACAAAACTATAATCTTAAAGAAGACTGCCCTCAATTAAACTCATTTAAACTTTCATCTGCTCTATCTACTTTGAACATAAAAACGTCGAGGACTCGATGTCTGCGGTATTTTAGTATTATTAAAGAACTAACAAAGATTGGTAGTAAAAATGTTACTAGCTGACAAATGAGAAAACAGATATAATTCAGACTAAAATCATAAAAAGATTAGCTGTCGTCCACGACTCTGTCTGCGTGAAAATAAAAATAAAACTAAATTAGTAACATTTGTATTCTGCCAGACTATGTTCTACATCTACTATAAGAGCATCAGTGGCTCAGGGGTCAAACACTTGTCTTGCAATTTGCAGGTCCTGGGTTCGAAACCCGCCATGTACCAATGTGTTTTTCGATTTCCGATTTACACATGTACATTTATCAGACGTTCTTACAGTGAAGGAAAACATCTTGATGCAACCTGCACATATCACAAGTCAACCAACACGCACTTGGCCAGCGTAGTTGACTATGGCCTAATTACGTGATGGGGACGTAAAGTGAGCTGATGATGATGATGATGATGTTCTACATCTATGCATTTCAGCGAGATCTGTAGAACCATTCAGGAGATACGTTCAAACAAACATACATCTATCCATGTAAACATTCACATTTTTAATATTACTAAGAAGTAAAATTATTTCATGAATTTCAGTCTTGAAACCAGGCTAGCTAAGACATTAGGGCGCATTACTTGTACTTTCCCTTTTGCGTCCTTTAAATTTAAATCGACATAACCCTATCTGAAGTCTATTGACTCCGAAAATTGATTTTAACAAGGTATTCAATATTCAAAGCGGGGTTAACTAAATCCTTTGACATTTGGGAGCCCGATGTTTCGCTTCAACGCTTTCCTACGTCTTCTGATATCAAAATAGTTAACGGAAACTTAAAGTTCTTTACTTATGCTAGATACATGTGTATTATAAAATGCATGTGTTTGTACGTTTGTATTGTATTAGAGTCAAAAATAATTCTTCTGATTTTAACCTTTAAAATGATAAATTATCTGTAAGTAATATAGGTTTTATTTCATTGATAAATTGTTTAAAAATTTAACATTCGTGCAAAGTCGGGATAGGTCGCTAGTATGAATATATAGTACTATTTTACTCTTTAATATATCGGCCAGTTACAGGCCAGAATTAACGGTTATTCAATTGAATATTTTTTTTATAAACAATGTGTTCTTTTTTTAAATAAATCTGGAAAAAAGTAATTAAAACATTCAGAATATTCATTGTATTGATATCTTTTTTAAACATAGCAGATTGAAAAAAGGGTTCCGTTTTTTTCCTATGAGGTACGGAACCCTAAAAATAACCAAAATGTTGCTCTTTTACGAAGACTATTTTCCATGCGTGTAATCAAAGTCTCGTAATTACAATCCCGAATAAAATTTTCCGACCACATTTTATGAGAAACTACGAAATATTACAGAATTTTGTATTTTCTAACCGAAAGTTCTCTTTTCAAATGTAAAAGAAGCAAACTATAACACACTTATAAATTAAAAAAAATTAATAAACAAATTCCTTTTCTCTTCAAACATTACAACTGAGATATATTGGTAAGGAAAAATATTGCTAAATTAAAAAAAAAATCATCATCAAAATATCTGCAAAAACTGATTGAGGATCAGGGATTTGGCGAACGTTTAAAGTCGTGGGGGACCATCATTCGCGTGCAAAGTACTCAATAAAATCAAATTGAATGTAATAAATTGTCCATCACAACCTTTTTTGTATTGGAAAATTCATGGCTGCTGTTAAAGTACACTCGTATCAAGAATGTTATAACACAAGGCTTTTAATTCAATACCATTTATGTATTTTAGTCAAGTCAATAAATCGTTGAGCTCATATTTAAATATTAACAAAGCATATGGTATAATGTAAGTTATGACCCTATTGTTCTCATCGCTATATATAACCCTAGTGTTCTCATCGCTCATTTATTTTAAAAAATAATGTTTTCGTACAGCCAGTATGAACACGCAGAAAAAGTTAACCCTTTATTGTTTTGAACTTCGTGGTCACTACATGTATAGAGAAAATATCTTTTTCATAATACTTCCATTTAATACATCTTAAGTTGTTATGTTTTTGGCCGGCTTTGATAATAAGTCTATTTTAACTTTTCATTGGATCGTTAAAACTTTGTTCCCTTGTGAACAGTCATAAAAATGTCAAGAATTTTTGAGATATGCCCTTTATAAATTACTTTGGTTTAAAACAAAGTCCTGATAAAACGAAGTTCTAATTTAAAATGTTACAACATTTTCAATAACTTTCGTTTATTAATGCTACTTAAAATCATTGGAATCAAAATGTAAATTAAAGGCATCAAACTATATCTAACATTCTATTCCAATTATTTCTATGAGTTGATATATAAACACGGCTAAACACTCACGTATATTCGTCCGGTGGCGGTACCGACTAGTTTCGAGCCCATCGGGGGCCCTTCATCAGGATTAGTGGTACTGGTATTATGTCGCGGACGCGGTGCCAGTGAGCGACGGGCCGCATCCGCGAAATAATACCAGTACCACTCATCCTGATGAAGGGCCCCCGATGGGCTCGAAACTAGTCGGTGCCGCCACCGGATGAATATACGTGAGTGTTTAGCCGTGTTTCTATATCAATTTAGTATAATGTCTTACGAAAGGTTGAATATTTCTATGAGATTAATGATTTTCACAAGAGTTATGTTTCACCGAGTATATGTCTGTAACCGCGACTCAACGTGTTGGTAATAAATTTTCTTAGATGACATTTGGCAATAAGCGGAAAATTTTGTAATAAATGTGACAGTATTAAATGATTAATGTTGGAACGAATACTGTAATGTGTTGTCATTAAATGTAAAATAATGCCTAGAGAATTTTTTCTTTATTTTAACACGTTTCGTGCCACTACTCCACTACTGAGGGCATATCATTTGTGATAAGCGCCATCGTATCATCGACAAGTTGTATTAATTAAAGATGACAATTTCCGATTGGCGCAAATATTTGCGCTACGCCCACTGGACTCGCTTAGACATCTTAACAGTGGTAGAGCCCGCTTTAACATCTTCGCACGAATTTGCCCGGCTCGCCGGTGAAACTCCACGACTACACAGAAGACAGGCGTGAAGTGGAAGCAATTCCGCGTTACATCTGATGAGTGTGCGTCCCGGAGGCCTAATTTAGTTCTCTTTCCCTTCCCACCCTTTTTCTTATAAGGAAAGAATGGTAAGCGGAAGTAAACTTTCCGGCTGAGAGGATGCATGGAAAGGGAAAATATTTTCTTTCTGTGCATCCTCTCCTCATTTGCAACTGCGTGTGTCTATGGGCAACGGTCACTTGGTGGCACACAACGGTGGCCGATCGCTCGTTTGCCACCTTATGATATAAAAAAAACGAAGTATTTAATGTTTTAATATTTACTAATATGAAAAACATGGGTTGCGTTTTATTTTTATATACATATAATACTATTTTATTTCTCAAACACGTTCTTTGTGATCTAGCCGAGCTATCCTAGCTCTAGATTTCAACTCTAAACAGACAGTAAAGCGGACAACTGCTTTTAATTTACGCTTTGATTAAAAACATGAAATCCTTTTACGCTGTTTTATCACAAAGACACGAGCCATTTTTCATGGATAATAAAACAGTAATTCGTCACAGAAGTCTGATTATATGTAAAACGTAGCGTTATAAAAATCGTTAAATCAACGCCGAGGGAGCCGACGCAGATCGTTTGAGAGTGACTATAAAATTTATTGACGGCCCGAACGTAAGCCTTTGTACGGTGTATGAACATACAACACATGTTCATACATACATTTTAACTTAAAAAGATGGTTTATAATACATCATATTATAGTTAGTATATTTACGTAATAATTCAAAGCAAAAATTCATTGTGTTTAATGTTATGCAAGATCTATTAGTAAGATCCATACATACAAAAATATCGTTCGTAATATATTCCCGAGTAATACGTAATACCAATGATGTATTAAGCTCATAATTATAACAAAAATCATACATTTAAATATATATGTACACATTTAACAATAATATATTTACTTATCTTTATGATAACAAAATTATATAAAGCGCTATATCTTAAATTATTTAGACACTAGCTGTCGCCCGCGACTCCGTCCGCGCGGAATTAAAAAGAAACTTGATAGCCTATGTGTTCTTCCAGACTATGTTCTACATCTATACCAAATTTCAGCGAGATCCGTTAAGCCGTTCCGGAGATACCTTCAAACAAACATTCCATCCTTCCATCCGAACATTCGCATTTATAATACTAGTAAGAAGCAAGACGTAGTATGTACATCGTAGTATATTAAATTATGTCGTCTATAATATATGTTTCATTATGTTCCACAAGGTTAAACCTTCGTAAAATACATAGACGTCGTACATAATTTTCTTAATATTAAAGCTCCGGTCGGGAGTTAAGCTCCGAGAGAGCTTTATTTAAAATTCTTTACAGTTCTCCACGAACAAATCCAATGGAGCAATGGCTGTTTAATGTCCATATTCTGTTGTAATGCCTTATTCTTGACTTAGGAATGGAAAAAATTATAACCATAGTACCTATGACGCTATTGATTGTTTGTGTTTAAATCAATAAAGAGGCCAGATTTAAAGACAATCTTAGACCCACACTGTCATGATACGGTTTTTACTTATGTTACTTTTCAATTAAAGAACATTGTTGATTAAATTAAGCTGTGAGTTTCTTTAAAATTATTTTTACATAAACTTTATACATCTACTAAAGGACCCGACAGACGTTGTCCTGTCTACACGTCTTTAATTTGAATAAATTAATATGAAGTTAATATTCGATGAAAATTGTAAATCTAAACCATTCCCAGATCCCCTTGAACACACACAAAAAATTTCATCAAAATCGGTCCAGTCGTTTGAGAGAAGTTCAGTGACATACACACTCACGGAAGATTATATATATAAAGATTAAAAATAAAATTAATATTTATAGAACAAATATGTTCTTTACGTCAGGAAAACGTAGAAAAGAAATATTAAGCAACGAAACAATTTCGTCGAATTTAATATTTTAAATCTGGAAAAATATTAGAATATAAAAGCGTGATATTTTCTTAATCCCAAAAAGATAATTCTAGATAATGAAACAAATCCTAATCAGATCTTATCTTGGCAACGAAGACCATTGCTCCCCACTCTACCCTATTAGCACAGCAATAAACAGTCAACACTGAGGAGGGCAATATCGATAAATAAAACCCAAAAAAGGCAACTATACTCTATTCCAAAACAAAACAAAGTTATATTTAGTGTAAAATATAAGATGTTATCCTTTTACAAAGATAAGTTTGTAAAAATGTTTGCTTATAACTAGCTTATGTTATTTTAGAAAAAATGTTTTAACTAGCTGTTGCCCATGACTTTGTCCGCTGGGAAAGAAAAAAAAAATAGTGGTCTATGTGTTCTTCCAGACTATGTTCTACGTCTATGCCAAATTGCAGCGAGATCCATGCAGCCGTTCTAGAGATACCTTCAAACAAAATCCATCCAATCAAACATTAGCATTAAAATACTATTAAGTAATGAAATTATATATACATTTATAGTGTACATTTTTTAATTATGAATATTATTATTTTCTTTTATAGAAAATTTAATAATATAAATATAATAATAGCGGGAGAAATAAAAACAAAGTGATCCTATAAGGGTTCCGTTTTTTTCCTATGAGGTACGGAACCCTAAAAGAAAGAAAATAGCAAAAGTGACATCGAAAGATGGCTTAGGTAGCAACAATAATAGAATTTCTTCAAGTCTCGTAATATGAAACGGCTCTATTTATAAAGAGAAGCATTTAAAATGGAACTAGGTCATCCGTATATTTTTCTAATGTACATTTCCATTAACTTCTAACATAAAAATGTTGCACTTTCTTTTTGAGTTTGATAAAAAAATATATAATCTCAAATGTGTTTTCATTTAATGCAAATAAGTTTCTCTTTGAACTAATCTCTCTTGTGGAATAAATTTCTTTATAGTTCCTAATCTTACTAATATTATAAATACGATTAAGGATAATTTATTAAATGAAGGTAATAAACAGAGTTAAGTCTGTTTCATTACCTTAATGACCTTAAAACTGGGTCAGCAGATTCTTAAAAAATTCATATGAAAATATTTAACCAAATAAACATACATCCGAGTCCGGATTCCGGATTCCGAAAAGAGTTTGATAAATGTGTTATAAGATTACTTGGAATCGAAACATTTAGTTTATATTTTTAGACATAATTAATTAGGATAATTTATAGCCAATGACGTGCTTTCGTTACCAAGTCAAGTGTTAAATTGATTAGTGAGGGGACATAAACGTTGATATTTTATTAAAGCTAGTGTTGCGCGCGTACACCGACACAGTATCGGATTTACTTCCTAACATTAACAATATGAAAACCTTTTATATTATAAAACTATCTTCAGTATAATATGTATAAATATATATATATATTTAACTTGAAAATATGTTAAATGTATTATCATAATTAACAAAAAAAAGCAGACAATGACTTCCAAATACTTTATTGGTTTTTACATTGTATTATGCATTATACTAGACAATTATTAGTTACAATCATTGACTGAAATGACGTGCTTTCGTTACAAAGTCTAGTGTCAGAATGAATAAACATAAACGTCCATATTTTAGTTAGGCTAGTGTTGGGTCAATACCCTGCACATTTTCGGATTTTATTCCTAACAGTATAAACATATATAAGAGCGTCGGTGGCTCAGGGGTCAAGCACTTGACTTGTAATCTGCAGGTCCTGGCTTTGAATCCCGCCATGTACCAATGAGTTTTTCTATTTCCGATTTACATATGCACATTTATCCGACGTTCTTACGGTGAAGGAAAACATTGTGATGCAACCTGCACATATCTGAGAAGAAATTCAAAGATATGTTTGAAGTCAAGCAACCCGCACTTGGCCAGCGTGGTTGACTATAGCCTAATCACCCATAACTTAGGGTAGGCTCCGAGCCCCTCGGTGGGGACGTATAGTGAGCTGATGATGATGAGTATAAACATTGGTATGTTTATATTTCAGATACATAAAACAAACCGATAAAATTACATGCATGAATTCATTCTGTAAAAAACAACTCTATTATTGTTCCGAGTAACACAATAAGGAAATGAAACATAAACTAAACAGATCCATTTCCTGAATGAATATTTCATAGTATCATTAGAATGCGACCAACGTGCCGTTTACGGACTTTTCTTCGACAATTACTTAAGTGACAATCGACCTATTTGAAATTCACTCGATTGTGTCTAGATGTGCTATTTCTTTGCACTTCTTGACATGGTTAATTCTTAGTTCTTTGTGCAAAATCAGCTGCGCAGCTGACCGAAAGAAAATTGATGCCTTCGAAATGTGGTGTTGGAGGCGAATGATGCGTATTCCGTGGACTGCGAAACGAACAAATAAGTCCATTCTAGACCAACTAAAAATATCCACCAGGCTAGCCACTACATGCTACCGACGCGTCCTATGATACTTTGGACATATTGCCCGGAGAAACCCTGACAACCTAGACTAGAAATTGGTTGTGGTCGGAAAGAAAGAGGGTCACGGGGTCGATCACCTACTCGCTGGTCCGATCAAGTGCAAGCTGTATTGGGACTTAATATCACGACTGCCCTGAGACAAGCCGAAGACAGGACGGCGTGGAGGCAGCTGGTCGACACGGCCGTTGAAGCGTACCAGGACAAGCACGACCTTCAGTAATGAAGAATACGAAGAAGAAAAAGTGCAAAATCAGAGATTAGTGATTGTATTGTGTACTGCTAAAGTAAGAATAGAAAGAAATAATTTATTTTATTGTAATTCAATTGCAAGTTCTATGAGAACAACTATTGAAAATTGAAAAAATCTTAATTGATTTTACTAAACCCATGACTAGTGTATCGTCAAATAAATTGTCAAACTAATCTATCTTAAAAAGACACACTATATAAGGAATTTCGTTATGGAAATAAATTTAAAGAATATAATTTTTACTATGATCAATCAGTCAAGTCAGTACTTTGTATTTTTAAAGGGTTATAAGTTGGTTTTTTTATTACTTTTTTATATTACTACTGTTCGAAGCGTGATATTCCCTATTTTGTTATTGTTTTCTTTTTTTTAAATATACATTCTTATTTTAAAATTAACTTAGCCTGAATATCATAGGTATATACAGATCCCTAATAGAAAACACAGTTGTATTTTGGTTTAAAAAAAAAGAAAATTCATCATCATCTGAGAAAATGCCCTCTTTTTTCTTAAGGGTCGTTTTAAGTTAGGTATTGTAATAAAAAGTGAAAGAATTCTTGCTCTATATTTTGATACAGACTTTATATTCATAATGGACGGCTAAAACAAAAGTCGTGAAAGTAGAGAATAGACTTTGACCTGCTTTACTAATTAATGTAGAAAGTAACAGTCAGGTCAAAGTCATAACTATAGTCTTTTTGTGCTATTTAACTCGAAAAATATTACTAGGTATATATACCTAATTATGTATACATAATCTTTATAATAAAATAATAAATAAATGAAAATAAAGTATCTTTTAATTTTATATAGCAATTTTAGTTGCCAAAAAATCCATTAAATATGAGACGAAAAATACAATAGAATATAATAAACACTAGTTGTTGCCCGCGACCCTGAACGCGAGGAAATAACATAATTAATATTCAGTCAAGTTGGACTAAATTACAGATGACAAAATTTGATAAGCATTAGTTTAGTAGTTTTGGAGTTTATCGCGAAGATACATAATGATGAAGATGTAAATAAAATAATATTAGTTTGTCTCGCTAAAGTATATTATGTGTTATTACATTACATATCTGCTTATATACATTTTAAAAATCAATTTTTAATTATTATTTATATTTATGAAATACACACATTCAAATAAATAATTTAATATAACTTGACTGATTTAAATTTAATATTTTATTACTCAAATTTGCATCATAAAATATTTGAATTCTATACAAAGGATACGAAACTAAAATCCGAATATATAAATTGATATAAGCATATACATTTCAAAATATTACAATAAAATGCTAATAAACCTTATCGCTGCTGAAACATTTATGGATTAAACGCAATTTAATTTCCATACAATTTGATTTTACATATTTCTGCTGCTTTTAATAATTAGACCAATTAAATTATAAGATGGATATACAAGTCAAGTAATCATCAGCTCACTATACGTCCCCACCGAGGGGCTCGGAGCCTACCCTAAGTTAAGGGTGACTAGGTCATAGTCAACCACGCTGGCCAAGTGCGGGTTGGTTGACTTCACACATATCTTTGAATTTCTTTTCAGATATGTGCAGGTTGCAAATATGTGTTTTCCTTTACCGTAAGAACGCCGGATAAATGTACATATGTTAATCGGAAATCGAACAATACATTGGTATATGGCGAGATTCGAACCCATAACCTGCAGATTGCATGTCAAGTGCTAGATTCCTGAGCCACCGACGCTCCTAACAAGTCAAATACTTGCTGAATACTTAAACATATTGTAGACTATATTTGACTACCAAAATAAGAACGTCAATTGGGTTAGTGTGTCAAAATGCAAACGCTTCCGTTTTATTCAGAATTATCTACGTTAAATCTTAATTTTTGTACGTCGTAGTTAGTATTAATTAATTCATTTTATTTTAATCTTACTAATGGATGGATGGATCTTTGTTAGAATGTATCTCCAGAACGGCTGCATGAATCTCGATGAGATTTGGCAAAGATATAGAACATAGTCTTGTAGAACATAAAGGCTACTAAATAATGCCCGACGGAGTCGCAGGCGATAGTTAGTTCTCTATATACTAGAAAAATGTTACTAAATTATTGTTATCATAAAATATTAAATGAACATTTAATATAAGTTATATAATAAGAGTAACTCCATTTATGTCATGGACCGCCATTATGAAGCTCAAAGTGTAAAAGCTCTGGAGGATAAACTAGCAATTTCGGCTTCATAACTGAAATAACAGACTCTACTAAAGCCACGTTTTCTATCCAACTTTGACCGTAATTTCAAAACAAATGTGCAATATCAAATCTTGTTTTTTCTTTAGTACATTTTACAAAAAAATATATTTAAATCATTTCACTATTTTTAATGAAACATTGTCTTGTTATTACAACGGCAAATAATTAATTTTGAAAATGCATTTCTTAATTAATGTAATAAAATAGTTTTATTTTAATAAATATTAACAAAATATATTTTTAATTAAAAATACTAGCTTTTACGCGCGACTTCGTTCCCGAGAAATTAAATAAAAAATCATCGAGACAGTCGTTCGTGTCGTTCTAAATCTATACTAAATTTCATTCTGGGGATAACGTTTAACAAACATCCATCCATCACAACATTCTTATTTACAATATAAGTAATGAGGCCTAATTAAGTCCTCTTTCCCTTCCTACCTTTTTTCTTATAAGCAAAAGATGGGAAGTGCAAGTGGACTTTCCGATTGAGGGAATGCATGGAAATGTTTTCTCTCTGTGCATCCTCTCCTCCGTCGATTAAAGGTAGGCAACGCATATGCAATTGTCATGCACGCATTTGTATGTCTATAGGCAACAGTCACTTCGCTATTTCAGCGGTTTCAAGTGGCCGCTCGCTCGTTTTCCACCTCATGATATAAAAAAAGGATTGTATTTATTTTTGGTTACTTTACTTATAATAAATATTTGTTGTAGGCATTTCATTTAAGTATAAAAAAACTCATGTTAGGATATGGTTTACGATAATACAACAATAAAACAATCGAATAGCGGGATTCAAACCCGCGACTACAAGATAGGTAGCCCGTATAACTAACTATTAGGCTATTGGCGCTACTATCATTAGTATGTACATACCAAATTAAGTTGTTCTCAGAACATTAAGCTAACATTTGTAGACTTAATTCGTTTAACGCAAAATGTATTTAAGATTTATATCAAAGCTTTTAATAAGCTTTACTCGGAGTGAAAATTTAATAGCCTTAGAGCTGAAGATTAAAATATCTTCAAACAATATTAAAACATAGTTGGTATTATATTTAAGACTGAAAACTATATGTTTAAGACCAGTTTTGCGATAATGGAAACCCACTTTAAAGTTTTTTGTCGCGTAAAAACTACCATTGTTTAATAATGAAAAAAAATATGAATAGCTTTTATTGGTCGTTTTCATCGTATTGATTTTATTATTATACGAACTCGCTGTCTCCAGGGAGTATTCGTTATACGACGTAATAGAACCATTTTTACAACAAAGAAAGAGATACTTAAACAAATTTCACTTACTCTAAAATAAATAATGATAAATGCTACGTAATAATTTCATATTAAAGAGAAATTATAAGGATTTCCTAATATAATGAACAATTTACCTTAATAAGTTCATTTTGTCCACGATATTGATAATTTATTTATGTAAAACAACTCATATATTGTTTATACACGAAAAAATTTACTACTTTTATATAATAAATGTATGGATGGATGTTAGAAAGTATCTACAGAACATCTGCATAGATCTCGCTGAAAGGCATAGATTTCAAACAAAGCCTTGAAGAACGTATAGGCTACTAAGTAAAATTGTTTTTCATTCTACACGAACGGAGTCGCGGGCAAAAACTAGTTATGTAATAAAAGGCAGTGTTTGTATGGTTCTAAATACACAAGGATCCCAAAAAAAACTTTTAATGCTAAAACAAAAGTGACCTCATTTCAACTTGAAAGTTGGAAGCTTTCCAAATCATTGTTTCAACTCAAAACATGATACGTCTATCACAAAAGTGACACGCGAAAATGTAATGTAAATAATATTAATGTTTATACAAAAGTCTTTCTAATACCGTAATTTGGTAAAGTCATTTGAAATGTTGCCATATACATAAAAAGTAAAAATTAAATGATTTAAGAAAACAAAAAAAAAAAACTTACTTTATTTTTTGGCAACTCCTTGTCTTCAGAAACGTCTTGAGAATATTTTTTTAAAGCTTAATCAAATTATTTACTTATATAAGATAACTAGATGTCGCCCGCGACTCCGTCCGCGCCGGATTAAAAATAGATGTTGGTCGATTCTCAGACCTACTCAATATGCTCACAAAATTTCATGAGAATCGGTCAAGCCGTTTCGAAGGAGTATGGGAACGAAAATTGTGGCACCACAATTTTATATAAAAGATAAAATATACAAATTTAGGTAGTATAGGTAGACAGATTTACATAATACGAAAATTTAAAAGTGCTTTCGCAAGCATTAAATACGATTTAATAAAGAATAAATGGTTCTTTATGTTACTTTCCCCGAAGCCGGCAGGATAAAGATGAATGAATAAATAAATCTGTTTTATATTGAAATACGATTGACCTACACTTATTCCTAACCATATTAAACGATAAATAAAATTAATTAGAACGTCGGTGGCTTAGGGGTTCAAGACTTGCAATCTGCAGATCATGGGTTCGAATCCCGCCATTGACCAATGTGTTTTTCGATTTACATATGTGCATTTATCCGACGTTCTTAGGTGAAAGAAAACATCGTAAATGCAACCTGCACATGCGAAGAAATTCAAAGTATTAGAAAGAAAATCCGAAAAAGTGCCAGTGTATTGATGCAGTACAAGTCTTACTAAAATGTCGTTTATGTCCCCTCATTCTGACACCGAACTTTGTAACGAAAGCACGACATTCGCGCCAAATTATTTTAACTAATAATGTCTAAAAAAAGATATGTGTAAAGTGAACCAACCTGTACTGGGCCAGCGTGGCTGACTCTGGTCTATTCACCCCTAACTTAAGATAGTCTCCGAGCCCCTCAGTGAACACGTACGATGATAATGAAGACATAACAAAAAAAAATAAACTTACATGGAAGATATTATATTTTATTAAAAATAAGAATTATAGGGAAATATCACAGTAAAATATGATATCGTACGTAACAGCTGCTTTAGGCGAGAGGCAAGCGGTCGTCAGAATTTTATAAATAAAATTGAATTTAGAAATATTATGTAAATACCCGGAAGAGAGGCAAACATCACAGATATATTTTCACAACATTTGATATATGATATTTGATTTAAAAAAAGAAAACTTAGATTTACTGTATAAGCTTTTAGTTTTAATCATTACTAGCTGTCATCCGCGACTCTGTGTTCCGTAGTCTATGTGTTCTTCCAGACTATGTTCTAATTCTATGCCAAATTTCAGCGAGATCCGTTGATCAGTTCTGGAGATACTTTCTAACAAACATCAACATGCAGCCATTCATCTACATTTTCAAATTTATTAAATTATAATAGTATGTTTGAGGTTAATTAAAATAGAATATAAACAAATTACAAGTAAAGAGGAGTAAAAAAATAAATGTTATATTGAACATGCTACAAATTAAAGGGACGTAATCTCTAAGCGGGATCTTTGAGAGGGTTTCTTTGGACGAATTCCAACCGATAACTGCGGACAACAAAAAGGATTTTATCTTCATTAATTTTGTTAGCAATTTTTATAATCCCATTAAAAGGTTTACGTAACAAAACATTTTTTCAAAAATAAGTAAAGATCATTGTTTTTGCTTTTTTATTAATGTAACACTAAACTAGATTAGACACATGTTTTTTTTTTATTATTTTACAAAAATTTACAAATTTTTTACAATATTATATTTATGTAAATATTTTCATTTTACTGTATTAAACTACTAGCTGTCGCTCGCGACTCCGTCCGCGCGGAATAAAAAAATATATTGGTCGCGGCGTAATGTTATATAGCCCAAAGCCTTCCTCTATAAATGGACTATCCAACAAAAAAAGATTTTTTCAAATCTGACCAGTAATTCCTGAGATTAGCGCGTTTAAACAAACTCTTCGGCTTTATAATATTAAAAACTAAAAAAAAAAACAGAACAAACTACAAAACTAAAAGAAATTACACGCTTATTAGAAAACAATATTCAATACTATGCGTCAACAAAAACATGATACTGTAACCAATCGTGAAGAAGAGTAGGCACTACTGACTATTACAAGCCAAAGTATATTCAAATTAGCAAAATTTTATTTTATTTTGACAAAAGAAAAATGCCATACTGTAGTAATTAATGTCCTGCGTGGGTGTAATTTAGATATACAGTGTACTATAAAAATCTCAACATAATTTTATAAGTAAATCGGTAGGCTATCTTTAGATTGTACTTAATAGACACAACATTTATTTTATGTGTCCTAAAATGCCGCATTCCTCAAGATATACCTTTTATATTTCGACGGAGCAAAGGATTTTACGGCGAACTAAAATTATATTGTCGCACTTCATTGATTTTAAGGACGAGGCTCGCAGTTATATGACTCCTAAAACTTAATCGAGCTTCACTTTTGTAAAAAGTGATTTAGATCATTAAATTGTTTTATTAAATTGCCATTTTTTTATAATATAAGGTGGCAAACGAGCGGGCGGCCACCTGAAATCGCTGAAATAGCGAAGTGACCGTTGCCCATAGTCATACGCAATTGAATATGCGTTGCCTACCTTTAATCGACGGAGGAGAGGATCCACAGAAAGAAAATATTTTCCCTTTCCATGCATCCTCTCATCCAGAAAGTCCACTTCCGCTTCACATCCTTTCCGTATAAGAAAAAGGGTGGGAAGGGAAAGAGGACTAAATTAGGCCTCCGGGACGCACACTCATCAGACGAAACGCGGAATTGCTTCCACTTCACGCCTGTCTTCTGTGTGGTCGTGGTATTTCACCGGGCGAGCCGGGCCAATTCGTGCGAAGATGTTAAAGCGGGCTCTACCACTGTTAAAAACCAGTGCCATCAAAGATAACTACTAAAGCTTTATAATACGAAAAAACTGTAATCAAAAAAAATCGTATGAAGAAGGAAAAGACTGTAGGAAGGTTCTTCCTTCTTCTAAACTTCTAAGTTTTAAACTATGTTTTAAATCAATTTAAACCCTTTGAAACCGCTATGCAAAAGCGCCAGGTATCCTTTTAGCTTTGTTCAAATTTTTTTTTTATGATAGTACTATAATTATTAAACACAGATAATTTATTTGGCCAGTAATAAACTTCACGTTTAACCTGCACGTCAATCGTTTACGTCGAAATGAAAGCGATGGAAACGATGGTGGCATGAAAGCGATTCATTCACGGACAAATGCACGTCAATGGGAGCCACCTGACCCGCATGTCTGTCCTCCCCCGCCTACACTCCGCTGCAACCCGCACGGGCCCTGGTCACGTCGATTGTTGATTTCACAGTGTTGTTACGTTCGATTTACTCTCAATTGAATTTAATTCTCATGTACGCCTGCTTTTATTTGCAATCCAAAATACCCGTCATTATTACTTTGATACTATTTATTATACAGGATGTCAAGAAGTTATATATAACTAGGTGTGCCCGCGACTTCGTCCACTTGATATACTGTATTTGAGCTGCGCTCGGTACTGGACATTACTTGGACATTGTACCATTACTTTATTTTTTTAAAATCAATGTAACTTAAGTTACTCTTTATTTCATCGGAACCGACAGACTGACAGAAAAAATTAAAAAAAAAATATTTTGGTCTATATACCGTATACATATTCATATACATGTAGTAAAAAAAGATTATTTCAATATAACAATCAGACACTCCTATTTTATTTATATGTATAGATGTAGTTCCTTGTCCGAAATTTATAATGATTTCATACGATTATTATTCTATGTATATAAACGGTGCTCACGATTCACCAGTTACATACGCTTATATATTACATGCAAATAATATTTCAATGGTTAAAAAAAACAATGTCGACATTTAAGCGAAATGTAAAAATAGCGACTTACACCGAACACTGAAAGGGCTTGTCTGGCTCGTGTAGGGTAACGAATGCTAGTAGCATACGCATATATGCATGCGATTATTTATGCGGGGTATTGTGCGGCGGGCTATTGTGCCTCTAAAGAGCGATCGCCGCGGCTGGGCTCGCGTCTTCGTATTCACAACGCCGCATATCCGACTGTTGTTGGGGTGTACTCATGCGATCATATCCTGAGATTTGGTAGGACTGTCTCGTTTATTTAATTTTAGATTTAGAAAAGTCGCAACCAACTACAGGACTGTGAGATAATTTAGCGCTTTAAGCAAAAATATATGAATCATTTCATTTGTTCTTTTGAAGGTCTTATCTTGTAACTAACAATACCTTTCATAAATCTATATCAAAATCATAAATGATTGAACACGAATTTTATTTCGATTTAAATATACAATTTTAAATATTTTTTTTTTAATTTCGGCAATCCCGGTTTTTAAAATAAAAAGTCTTGTCACCATTTGTAGCATTGTAATTAACCCCCCAGTCTATACTGAGCTTGTCATTCGTACACTCACCGTAGGGCACTTTTAATGAGAGCACAAAGGATTCTGACATTGACTTTACACCCTTTGTGTCCATGAGGGTAAGGGAAAAGTCCTGTTTGTCAATTACCATCGTCGACCGAACAAATTTGAGAATAAATAAATATTTTTGTGAATTCCAAAAATGTTAAATTTTATTTTATCAAATAAAAATTAATTATTCATTTATACATAATAATTTAAATTATAATTAAATATTAAATTATTTTCAACGTTTTCAGTACAATTAAAAATAGCACAACGATATGTATACAAACTGTATACAAATTTGTTGTATATATTATACAAATACACACGGTATTTGTATACAACTAACTTCAAACCACAAGCAACGGGTACTATTCCACAAATTCGTAGAACGATCTTATATCATAATAACAAAAGGATCTTAAAGCTATAAATTTGTTCTCGTGCTTCCATTTTGTACGTTGCATTTGCAAAGCCAAGGCAACGCCATCCATTATAATATAATTAGCTAACACCAAGATGACAGCCACAAGTCCTTTACGCTATTTTACTCAAGAAATATTCATAAATTTTGAACCTTATTTCAAAGGAGTTAAGTTCCAAAAATATTACTCAATGTTTGAATATTACTTAAGGCCCGTTTTCACTCTCTTAATAATGTTGGTTCTTTAGCAATATGATTACATTATATTTAATAGTAATATTTGTAAGGAAATAATTATAAGAACATGTTTAATTGCCAGCTTAATTCAAATAACAAATCATTTAAATATGTATTTTACTTATAGTTATCACGTTACGGTAATTTTCAATTGAAAACATTTCGATATGATTTAGATAAAGTGTACGTGAAAAAGGATACGTACAAAATAAAAGAGTGTGATTTCGCCGGATATACAGTGCAATCGTACCTTAAAGCACGCGAATGTTCGTATAATAAAGAGACATTGCAGTGGAATTAAACGGAAATCGAAAGCTGCGGTTTGCGGCAATCGCGGGACGAGACTTTGCGTTGTCAGATATCTATAGATAAAGATACCTGCCAGTCTGATGCCATCAATTGATCGATCGAACATTCAGACAGACCGGTTTTGTATTATTATTTCATATATATTCTTTTGCCGAATTGATTCCTTTAACTGTGGGTTTTAATTACACTTTTTGAACTACAAAGAGATAGTATATATATACTACTCTAGTTGAAATTTCTAACAGAATAAACAGTATAAATGTTTAACGTTTAGTTTTGCGATCCTGGACTGATCATTCTTGAACTAAATATATAACATATTGTACATAGTGAATATATTCATATGTTTATTTATCCGATTTCCCAAGGCGAAGGAAAATATCGTAGTGCAACCTGCACATATCTGAGAACAAATTTAAAGATGCATGCATTAAATTATTCGAACTATCGTGAGACATTATAATATACACACTCAGTGAGCGACTAGTCGCGTCCGCGAAATAATACCAGTCCCACTCATGTTGGTGAAGGGGTGAATTATATTATTATTATTATACACTAGTCGGTGCCGCCACCGGATGAATATACGTGAGTGTTTAGCCGTTTTTATATAAGTATATCTGTGCAATGTCAAACAATCCACATTGGGTCAGGTATCGTACCACGATGGGGACATAACTGAGCGTTATACATAATATTAATGAATTATCCAAAACATAAGTTATTCAAACTTTCGTGAGACATTATACTAAACTGATATATAAACACGACTAAACACTCACGTATATTCGTCCAGTGGCGCCCTGATGAAGGGCCCCCGATGGGCTCGAAACTAGTCGGTGCCGCCACCGCACGAATATACGTGAGTGTTTAGCCGTGTTTATATATCAGTTTAAAATACAAGTTCAAAAAATGTATACATCTATTTTTGAACTTATATTTCCTGTGTATTATATGATACACAATGTTGTCATACGTTAAGCTTTGGTTTAAATTGTTTACAGAGATAACGTTGCCTCTGTGAATCCGCACATGAATAAACATTTGAATAATGTAGCAAAACATAGACCGAGCTTATTCGGTTCAGAAATAGATGTAAAGGATTGACATTTACACCGTTTTAATATCGTAATCTTTACTATGATGTAAACGTTAAATGTTAATACCAATTATAAACAAATAATGATTATAATTTTTTATACATATAAGTTAAATAACTTAATTGTTCATTTTGATTTTAATATAATAATATAAACGTAAGTTATAATTATTGCCTTGTTTTTATACATAAGGATCTTTTGCCTCTATTCCGTTTGTTCGGAATTAGAAAATAAAAGAATAAGATAAGTTTTCTAAGTCCGTTTCCTGGTTCTAAGCTCTGCACGAAATTTCAGCCAAATCCATTTAGCCGTTCGTGAATTATAAATAGTGTAAATAACACGAATTCCTTTTATTAGACACGCGTGTTAAATAGCAAGAATAAACTAACAAAATCAATTAAATAATATTTTCTTATATGTACTTATAAACACATAATTTCTAACAAAAAAAAATAATTTAAAATACAGACATTAATTTCAGTATGTAGTGTTAGGAAGAAAATCTGACACTGTGCCGGTATACTGGCGCAACACTAGCCTTACTAAAATGTCGACGTTTATGTCCCTTCACTAATCATTCTGACACTTGACTTTGTAACAAAAGCGCACCATTCGCGCCAAAGCATTTTAACTAATAATTTTTATAACTAGTAACGAAATTATAATTTGTTAAATACACATAATTGATTTAATTTGATAACACTGAGGTTATACTAATAAGCAAATTAATGATTTGATAATAGACTACGCTATTTGAATTCCCAATAACTAATATAGGAAAGAACAATATTAGCGGCCACATAAACCACTGATGAAAATAGACGTAATATGCAAAATGGCGGCTTTAACGTTGTATGTTCGATTAGGCGTTCACGCTTCATATGCTCACTGATTATCGTAATATATTTAGAAGCTTATGAATTAAACATACTTTATCGATACAATGACATACTTTATCAATGTTCATTTAGAATAAATGATATGGTACAAATTATATAAAGATTCAGTTCATAATTTATTTGTTCTACGTAACTTGCGTAGCTGTCGAGTCGTAGACTCTCGTAGACTCGTAGATGATCGTAGATTGTAACTGCTACGGCAACTTTTGCATGAAAGGTCTATCTAGCAATTGATGTTAAAACCCAGGTCTTAAAGGATTCTTTAAGAAGATAAACGATGTTTTCTTAATTTACTCTATCCATAATGGATATAATTTAATTTACGTTTCGCATAATTTCGAATTAATTCAATATATCATGTTAGCTGCTTTTGAAGAAGGATTAAATAATTTTGCTCAAGCAAAATTTTAAGCAATATTTGCTGTACCCGTAATTTATCAGTTTTAGGGTCTATAATTTATTATAGACCTGCAATCCCCGATGCTACGTCGGAACCTTTCTCTTATCGAAGCAATAGACCCTCATAACGGAGCGAGATTTAATTGGATATCGAATATTAAATTTACATAATATTTATTTTTTTATTTCCTATTCATTATCATAATAATTACATTTTAAGTCTAGCTCTCTCCCATGACTCTGCCCGCGCGGCAGTAAAAAAAAATTCTAATTAATAGACTAAGTGTTCTTCCAGACAGGTACATAAATGATAAATTTCAGCAAGATTGCAGCCATTCTGGGGATATCTTCTAAACAAACGTCTATCCATTCATCCATACATTTGCATTTATAATATTAGTAAGAAGTATAAGAAATAAAAACGTCATCATACCGTTTTTTAGTGAAATCGTTTTTTATTTTTCGGATTTCTCGATCCATGTTTGATTTTTAATTCTAGCTCAAAAAAAATCTTTAGCAAATTATAAAAAAAAATACAGCAGCCGTTATACATTAGTCAAACAGCGGGTGGATGCATACGAACAGGTCGGCTTGGCGTCGTTCCAAAGGGCGTAATGGACCATTTACATCTCCAATATAGATAAATAAATGCCACCGAATAAAGGAAATTGCCCCTCTAATATTAGTTTCTCGCCATTCAATACAAGCCAAACTGATCTTAAATCAATATAATTGGAATATTAGATACTTTATTTGAAAGAAGCTGGAATGTTAGATATCATTTCTATATTTTTGCAAAAATATTAGCAGATTTTTTTTGTAAATTTTCTAATTTTTCTTTTACCATTCCAACTAAGCTCTAGGCTTGTGCTAGGATATGGTTTACGACAAGAGTTGAATGGCGGGATTCGAACCCCCGACCTCGTGATCGGAAATCCGTATCCTCAACCATTAGGCTATTGACGCTTATAAATGCGAAGAATGCTCAGATGGACGGATGTAAGTTTGAAGGTACCTCTGCAACGGTTGCATGGATCTCGCTGAAATTTTGCAATGATTCATATAGGCTGAAAGATCACTACTAATGAAGTTCTTTTTAATTCTGCGGGCAAGAGTTAGTTTTTTAAAAATAGAGTGTCTGTATGTCAAATCGAAAAAAAATTAATACATGTTGACTTATGAATACCATTTACCTATTAATAATACGTATATTATTAATCTATACTAATTAAATAAAGAGGAAGAGGTTGGTTGGTTTGTTTAAACGCGCTAATCTCAAGTACTACTGGTTAGATTTGAAAAATTATATTTTTGTTGGATAGACCATTTATAAAGGAAGGCTTTATGCTGTATAACATTACGCTGCGACCAATATGAACGAAGCGTCAGTGAGAAATGTTCCAAAAACGGGGAAAATTTTACGTTACTCTCTCTAAAACTTGAGATTGACTTAACGGATTTATCTTATCTTGATCTTGAAATGTTCGTGAAGGTCTAGGGAAGGTTTAAACGGTGAAAAAATTCGAATAGTTGTCGGGAACTAATTAAGGTTTTTTTTTTCATTTCACTCGGACGGAGTCTCGGGCGACAGTTAGTACTATACTATACTCCATTAATTTGTCACGGACATACAGAATTCAATAGAAATCCCGTCGCTTATTGTGTCCCAACAGCAACAATATCTTTTCTCTCTTGACTCCGGTGATTTATCCAGGTTTGTTAGTTTTATTCTACAGAAAGGAACAAGTGGGATTTAATAATTCATAAGAACAACTGGTCTCCAATATAAGAGATATTTCCAATCTTGTGATACAGCTAGTTTTCTTAGAAAAATGGACGTACAAATATTGGTAATGCCCAAAACAGAACAAAGCCTCAGAACTTATTATTAAATTTTTACAATTCCTAGTCTTATTTCACAATCTTCTTCTATTATTTTGCTGATGTCACGCGAATTAAATACTTTATTTTCATTAACTTAATTTCAAATACATTTTCTACTTATAGTGTACTAGTTGTCGCCCGCGACTTCTTCCGCGCGAAATTAAAAAAAACCTAATAAGTAGCCTATGTATTCTTCTAGACTATGTATGTTCTACATCTCTGCCAAATTTCTGCGAGATCCGTTAAGCCGTTCCGAAGATACCTTCAAACAAACATACATCCATCCATCCATCCATTCAAACATTCGCATTTATAATATTAACTGAAAATGTTATAGCTTTTAAAGAACATTTTCTTGTCTACTAATATTATAAAGAAGAAACTTTTGTTTGTTTGTCTGCATTAATTATGCACCAAAACTAATGAAACGATTTGAAAAATTCATTTACCGGTTTAGAAGCTGCCCCCTGGTGACATAAACTATGTTTATTACTACAGGCCATGCCAATATTTCTTCGCGGACTAAGTCGCGGTCAACTGCTAGTGTTTAATATATTTGTATGTTTACAGCAGCGCGTGCGTCGCCCGAGCCGAGGCGCATCAACACGCTGTCAGAGCCGCCGCATCACGTCGACTTCACTAACAACACGGGCGCAATACTCAGCTGCAGCATCAAGGGACAGTATCAAGTATGTATGCAAAATCTTCAATGATTATGTGATATTATTATAAATATCAGAATCTTCAACAAATCTATACATTTATCATTTTCAATACTTTATTACTTTAACTGTTTTTTTTTAATTCACTAATATTTCTTTTACCATTCCAATCTAAGCTCTATGCTTGGGCTAAGACATGGTTAACGACAATAGTCGAATAGCGAAATTCGAGCTCCCGACCTCGTGATCGGAAATCCATAGCCTTAACCTAATGGCTACTGGCACTTCGTCGATAATGTTTCAACATTTTCCTAATAACGATTAGATTAGATAGATTAAAATGTCTTGCTTTTCTCTTGATCTAGAATATGTTTTGATATTAAATTAAAAAAGCATAAAGTATAATCTTAATTAAAGTCACAAAAGATCCATTTTAAGTCACGTAATCCTTCCTTTATGAGTGTTAACGCCCAGACAAGTATTACGATGCAATAACACGCAGAAGAATTTTCATTTGAGCCCCGCCGCGTGCCCCAGTGACGCCAGTATTGACATTCCACGAACCGTTCACTGTTCGACAGAATGAGAACTCAATACTTTTTGCTAAACTTTAAAAATGCACCAAAATATAGAAGTTGATTCTCTGTATCTCTCCGTCTCTTTTAGCTTATATCCCATAAGTTGATTGAGTCGGCTTTCCTACTTAGTCTTCTCACTCTGTCTTTCACAACATTAGTCTAAGACACGGCAGTCTCCTTTTCTCTCTGTACTATATCTTAAGATTATTAATATTGAAAAAAGTACTATTACTCGTTAAATACAAAATGCATACGGACAGCTCTTAAAATTAAGCCTACGTGCTTATGCCCCTAGTCTCTAGGACGAAAAAGTTATCAGTATATTTGATTTAAGTAAATTATTCAAAAACTTATATATCCTTAACTTGAAAGTAGCTTTAGTTACTTTAAAAGAATGAGTTTTAAAACTCGCTCCACTACTCCTACTTTTAAAACATACGTAAATTTTACTATGGTGAAATGTTTAATAAATTGCAACAAGCTTATCTGGACATCTACGAGAGACGCTGCTATTATTTGTCAAATAAAAGAAAAAACACGACAGCTACAGTACGATAAAGAAACTTATTTGACATTAAAGGGGGGCGCTAGTGCGCTATTATAATTTAGTTTGACTTATGTCCATCGAATCAGATAACTTTGTCGGAATCTTTATAAGATCTTAAGAATATAAAACTTTCATTTAAATGAAAAGATGATACCGTAAAAATTTCTTAGACATTATACACGTTTCGTACATTGTGCGCTTATAATCTTGCACTTTAAGTAACTAAGTACATTTGCATACAAGCGATCTAATCTCGATTGCCTTACCGTTTTATCGACCTTATTATTTTATTGAACGCATATTTCCGATTACTTTCACAAAAAGACGTATCTTTTAAATAAAGCCTTTCGCTAAGTTTTTTTTTTTTTGCTTTTCCTATAATTTATATATTTCTATTCATTGGTTCGTGTATTCATATATATTAATGTGTTTAGTATCTAAATATGTAACTAGTATATATATATTATAATGAATTCTTGCTCCTATTTATTTATTCCTGAAATATCCTGATATTTATATATTATATACCCCTCTATCTATGTTATTCACTCTTGTCCCACTGGGTTGCCTGGAAGAGATCGCTTATAGCGATAAGGCCGCTCTTCTTTTGTAAATTAGTTAATTGTTATTTTTTTATGTGTTATGATAGCATTAAGAGTTAATAAATAAATATTTGTGGACATTTGGCATTTATTACTTATGAAGTTCTTATTCTTTTCTAAACAATGAAATAATTATAACTTTGGAATTAAAGATAACAAAGACTAAGCTAAAATAAAATGTTATTAGTCAACATTATAACAAAGTGAAAGATATTTCTCTATTTTCTTTTAAAAGACTAAAAATATAAAAGAAACGTGGCTTAAGTCACTGTTCTTGCTTAATTGGATCGCGTGAACGTGTCTCGCTTATTAAATTGCGTAAAGGATTTTCTTGCCAGGATTATCGTGGGGAGTATCAATTTGATTTGAACAAACTTGTGAAAACACGTTAACTCTATTGATATTTATTATTAAATTAATAAGAAATCTTTTGGTTAAGTTTTAAAAGGTATCATTTTTACGGTTTTCAATATAACTTTTATTTGATGTAAACACTATAGGTTGGCTAGTAAGACCATAATGTCATTTTCATTGAAAAAAATTAGAGGTAACATATGTTTTTATTACTTACTCATGTTCTTTTCTTTGTGCTTTTCTTGCAATAATAGGTAGTATAATTATTTAATAAAAATTCTTCAATAGTTTAATTTGAAGCGCCAATAGCCTAATAGGGTGCGGATTCCCGATAACGAGGTCGGGGGTTCGAATCCCGCCATTCAACTAATGTCGTAAACCATATCCTAGCACAAGTCTAGAACTTAGTTGCAATAGTACAAGAAATATTGGTAAATTTACAAAAAAATCTGCTAATATTTTACAATAATAAAAAAAAATAGATTGATGGACGTATTGATTTTAACTTGTGTATACTTTGATAAACCACAGGATCTGTTGCAATAAACAAAGTTACTTCCCAACCTATCTTGAGTTAACTCAATACCCTTTGACTACAACTCAGTTTACCTTTGAAGTGGTTTTATTGGAATAGAAGCCGTTCAAACTCTATTGGTTTTTAAAGTTTATGTAAACAACTCAAAGGTAAAAAGTACTAGTGTAAAAGTACTAAAAAAAACCATTAAAATAATTATGACGCAGTACCCCGAAATTAGAAAATATCCTTTATTCAATACTAGCTGTCGCACGTGGCCTGCGCGGAATCAAAAAAACTTTATTAGTAACCTATGTGTTACTCCAGACTATATTCTAAATCTATGCCACATTTCAGAGAGATCAATGCAGCCGTTCTGGAAATACCTATTAACAAACATCCATCTAAACATTCGTATCATCGTAAATTCTTCATATGTTTCTTAACTTGAGTTATACAAGTACGTCAAATATCTTAAATAGTAGTCAACCGATTTTCTTGTAAATTACTTAAAGCTTAGCTTTAAGCTATTTCTCGTCAGACATTTCCATATTCATATTACCAGCAAAATTTGATATCTCGAGCGATTTGGACTACGGCCAGGAAATCAGTAAGGGTTATTATATACGAGATGTTACGAGATAGACCAATTAGTTTTGTGATGGTTTTGCAATTTAGAGAATGCTACCTAGAGAATCTCAGGATGAAAGAAACGGATTATAAGATGATTCTAGAGTTGGTAACCATTTAAAAAAATGTAATTGTTAAGATATAGATTTTTTTACTTTTAATTTATTTAATAAGAAAGGAATCAGAATGTTGTTCTTTCAAATAATAATAACCAAAGGTATATAGTAGAAGACTCAAATAATTGGATTCTATCTTATTTATAGTCATGACTATGTCTAATTTTAGTCACTAATATCTTGACACAACCTTTGAAAGTAAATTAGCTAATTTTTTATGTTCATTATTTTACTTAGCACAAGAAACAGGCGGGTAATTCGTTTTATTTAACGTTTCCAGTAAGCAGCATAAGTCTGTATTACGAAGCGAGTGGGTGTCGCAAATCCCAGGCGCCCGCTCACGAGCACGAACCGGTTCCAATCGCCCAGTCGCCTGTTTATTCAATAAATTAAAGAAAATTAACAAGAAATACGGATTCGTAATTTATTTTAACATAATTCAATATTAATTTCACTGTCCAATGATGTATTTTGCTAATCAAAAAATATTCTCAACTTAGAAGTACCGTAGGTCTTACTAATATTCATAATCAGCTCCACTATACGTCCCCACTGAGGGGCTTGAAGCCAACACTAAGATAGAGAAGACCAGGCCATAATCAAGTCAATAGTATTAATAATATTATAAATGCGAAAATTTAGATGGATGGATGTTTGTTAGAAGGTATCTCCAGAATGGCTGAGAATCTCGCTGATATTTGACATAGATGCAGAACATACCCTAGAAAACATAGGCTACTAAGTTACTATTTTTAATTCCGCGAGGATAAAGTTGCGGGCAACACCTAGTAATACGAAAAAATCACTCAGTGATGCACATTTCTACTTCATTTTTTTTATATCATAAATTGCCAAACGAGCTAGCGGCCACGTGAAATCGCTGAAATAGCGAAGTGACCGTTGCCCATAGACATACGCAATTGCATATGCGTTGCCTACCTTTAGTCAACGGAGGACACGATGTAGAGAAAGAAAATATTTTCCCTTCCCATGCATGCTCTCATCCGGAAAGTCCACTTCCACTTCTCTCACTCATCACTAAATTAGGCCTCTGGGATGCGTCCCATGCATGAGTGTGCGCACTCATCAGACAAAACGCGGAATTGATTCCACTTGACGCCTGTCTTCTGTGTGGTCGTGGTATTTCACCGGGCGAGCCGGGCCAATTCGTGCGGAGATGTTAAAGCGGGCTCTACCACTGTTAATACGGAGTGTTTTATTTTAGAGCAAAAAAAAATCAGTAAACTGTAAATAACCGAAATAGTAAAGGCAGTTCTCAGCAATAAAGTGCTGAATTGGTTTACTCGTGAGCTCTAGTGGCCTAAGTTTTGGCTTATTTTTATTCGCCCTCATCTATTTTAACGTGTTCTCTGTGTATTCCGGAGTTGGGTTTATTATTTGGGATCGCGGCCTTATTTGAAAGTATTATTACACTTTTTATCATTATGTACCGTATTTGTAATATTATATTTAGTATATTTATATTTTATTTAGATACTAGCAGTCGCCCGCGACTCCATCCGCGCGGGATTAAAAATAGATGTTGGCCTATTCTCAGACCTACTCAATATGCTCACAAAATTACATGAGAATCGGTCAAGCCGTTTCGGATGAGTATGGGAACGAAAATTTTATATGATATTCAAACAATTGATTAAATAGAATACATTTATTTTTAATTCCATTCCTTATTTTGGTTTAACAGTGGTAGTGGTCAGCAAAAGCCGGCCCACTGACCGGGTCGACCAGTGCAATCTTCGCTATTTCGGCGAATTTCTGTGGCAGCTCGCTAGTTTACCGTCTTATAATATTAAAAGCGACAACTCTGTCAGACAGCAATATGTTATAAGTAGGTTATCGATGCATTTAGGGGCAAAATGGTAAGAGCCGTCCATTTCAATTCTTTATGATAGATAGGTGAATTTAAAGATATAAAAATCGCAAGTTGTATAAAAATAACACAAAAAAACCTTCCAACTCGAGTAATTGATAAGAAAGGATTTAAAACAAAGAATAAGATATACGTTGTAGTTGAATTCGTAAAATGGACGTTTAATTGTGGGTTTCCAAGCTCAAAATCCCAGTTCAAAACATATTGCTATCTCTGATTTGTCAAACAGAGTTGATACGATATGTTTATACAGAGATATTGGTCTAAGAAACCAACGGTGAATATCGTCCTTTAATACAAGAATTTTAAAATAGAAAACTTTAGTAAATATACTTTAGTATTGATAGCGATAGATTGAAGATCAAATAAAACGTAGAAATGCTGTAGGGGCTTGAAAATTTATGCTAACAGCTGAATGTACTTTTAAAATTGGAACTGAGGACATTTGGAATAAAGAGAAATTTGTATTCCAAGAGACTTTCGACAGGCGAGTGTATGTAAATGGAAAATAATATCTATTTTAAGCTTCCACTATTTCCTCGCCGCGATAAAAGTTTTATATCGGTTTAGCATAAGTATATAAATATATCTTTCGATTTTTATTTATAATTCAAACAGTAAAACTTACTCTCATCATGATCAACCTGCCCTTATCCCTATCGAGGGTCGGCACAGTATGTACTACTCCTCCATACATCTCTATCAGCCATCATATCATATATAGATGGATGTATGGATGTTTATTTGAAGGTATCACTGGAACGACTTAATGAATCTCGCTGAAATTTAACTCAGATGTAGAACATAGTGTACAAGAACACGTAGGCTACTTATTGAGTTTTTTTTTTTTATTTTGCGCGGACGGAGTAGCGGGCCGCAGCTAGTATAGCTAGTCACCTCTACAACACCATCAATAAAGCTTGTAATGTATATCCCCTTCCTTATCTAAAGTGCAAAAGAGCAGTTAAAAGCTACTTGCAGGAATTAACCTATGAAGAGACTGAGGAATTATTTACAATTTGGCCTTAATATTTTAATATTTTTGTAGTATTTTCTCCCTACTTTCTCCATTTTTTATTTTTATTTTTTATTTTAACATCACTGTAACGTTCCTTTAGTTTATAACAACACCTAAAATTTGTAAGCGGGTGCGCACTGATATAACATAAAATCAAGCGACAATAGCCTAATGGTCTAGTAGATAACCATGTCCTAGCACAAGCTTCTAGCTTATTTGGAATGGTAACAACTAATGTGTGAAAATATGTCGGAAACTTGTTTTTCTTTTAATTTGTAAACTAAACTGTTATGTAATATTGTGTGTGTCTATGCAAATAAATATTATATTATTATTATTATAGTATGTATTGTAAAAGTCGGTTTCGTAATGTCCAATTAAAGTGCTAGATAACTAAGAAATAAATTAACTAATACGTAAAACTTTATGTCAAAATAGTTTGCGTTTCACGGCTTATTTGAAGAATTGCTAAATGCCAACGACGACTTTCATCCAGTCCTTACTTAGATATTCAGAAACATGCCCTAAATAAATTAATGAATCGATAAATTGCCATAGTGAATATAAATAGTAAAGTTAAAAATAATAAAAAATTTAATATCCTTAAATTAAAAATACTAAACATTTCATTCTTCAATATTCTTACATCTCAATTTAAGCGAGCATAGAATTGAGACAGAACTGAGAGAAGTAAAAGCATTTTCCTTAAGGCGTGTCCACAATTCGTGACCGGTTGGACATTGTAAATATTCTTTTGTTGTATCTTTATCTTGTTTCTTGCAACAAATAAATTCTTGTTGATTCTTCAAAGAAAAATCTTTACAAAGATAACTGGATAAAAACTAATAGACTGGGGAAAAGCGAACTCTTTAAAATATTGTTACTACATAACTCGAGTAGACTTTTTTAGTACTTCACAGTTGGGTGGAATTTTTTCTCCATGATAGCTACAGAAATCTGTATTCGTACCTCAATTGCTCCTGTAGTAATTATGATTTATTTTATAAGAAATATCACATATGTTCTGTAGACGGCTTTAATAGCGAGATGATATCCCTTAACAGTGTTCTACGTGTCTCAGGATAAATCGTTATATTGTAAATAGATGAAGTAGCACTTACCAAATCGATGTCCCGTTCACCTCTTATAGGTCCCTGGCCACTCTGTCAGTGTCTGTCGAGTAAAATAAGTCACATTCAAAAAGTCTTTAAGCGCCAGCAATGTTGCACTCTTGATGCACCCGATGCACTGCTTCCCGTAAACGCACTTTAGCCGCGCCGCATCGAATGCGGAAACGTAAACTTAAGCGTCCCTTTACGCTAGGAAACCGAAATGTCCAATGCGTCTCTCTTTCTTCCCCGCATAAGACTCAGTATGCCCCGCTTCCGACCGTGACGGTAAGATATTTTAAAATACATTCTTATACGTTGAGAGTAAAAGTCGAACTACCTACATAAACCCCTATAGCCGAACCACGAAAATATAGTTCGTTCTTGAAGATAATGAATCACAGTGAATCTATACCGAACATTCTGACATTACAACATTAAAAAATGTATATCTGAATTTGTTAAAATTACTTAACGTTACTTTGTACACGTATCTTTTTAGCCATGTCCATTTTAAATTCAGTTTAAATAACAAACAGAGATGTAGCAAATTTGTGTAACATTTTCCGACCCGCAGCGGGTCCAAAGTTTGTACGGTTAGCAAAACAAACACTAACAACTTAAACATCCTTTGACTCGCGTGCACTAAAATGTTTGGGCAAACACTCCCTTTGTTCTAATGCAATCCGGAATGTAGGCGTATTGTTATTTAAACTAATATTTAAACTCCTATTAACACTATCTCATGGAATGTGTCTATATCTATTAAACTAAGAAATGGATTTATATCCAAATTACGTTAATATTCAATAAATTTTTACTACACACTTTTAAACATTATTATTTAGAAATCATTAAGAGCGAATAGCGCGCTTTTGTTACCAAGTCTAGTGTCAGATTGATTAGTGAGGGGACATAAACGTTGAGATTTTAACAAGGATAGTGTTGCGCCGATACACCGGCACAGTGTCGGATTTTCAAGTGTCATGAAGGCGTGTTCAATGGTATTTAACTACTTGCTAATATTATTAATGCGTGTTGGGATGGATGGATGTATGTTTGAAGGTATTTGGAGGCTGAAATTTGGCAAAAATGAGAACACAGTTTAAAAAAAAACTACTACGAATATATTGGTTAAGTTTTTTTTATTCCGGGCTAACGGAGTCGGGGCGACTACTAGTATTAATAAAAATTCTACGACTAACACAAAATTTGTTAAAAAATATTATGTAAAAATATTCCTATGTAAATACATATGTATAACGTCGCATTTCATGAAACATATAAGGCGGAACAGTCACGTAGGCAGCGGCGTTGAAGTATGCCGATAGTTTAAAACATTCTTTCCTAACGTTCATTCTCGAACGTTCCATCCGGTTAAATATTAAACGGGTAAAGCATTAAGTACTAGTCTTGTGAAATACATGAAAGTATTAAAATAACTAAGAAGGTCTGCGGATTACACCGCTCCCAATGAAACCCTTGTTGTACCCTTAAAGAATTTGGATTGCAATTTAAATTAAATACTTGAGAAATATTAACCTTACTTTTCATTGTCTAAGAACATTGCTTATAAAAAATCTTACTAATATAAAGGCAAATATTTAGAATGATGGATGGCTGTTTGTTAGAAGGTATCTCCAGAACGGATCAACAGACCTTCACGGATATAGAACTTAGTCTGGAAAATTACATAAGCTAATAATTAAGTTTTTTTTTCTTAATTCCGCACGGACGGAGTCGCAGGCGACAGCTAAAATAGTCTTACGAAAATGACTGGTATCGCTTTCTAGCTCTATCATTTCAATCTTTGTTTGGTTGTTACGGTGAGTTTCCTATGCAAGAAATTATTGATATCTCTCTTTAATTCAAAGAGAATGAAAAGGATAACAACATATATTGTGCAAATGTTTAGTTCATTGGAAACGCCACAGTATTCAAAATCACAAAACCACAACTAAATGTAAACAAAAGACGATATAGCACAATTAAATTGAATGATATTTCAAAGTGAAAATGACGCTAACATTTCAAAGGTAATACAATACGATTTTCTCAAAGTACTTTTATTAATCGCATTAATTAAACTAATAATTTCTTGAACTTCTCAAATGCTTTATTTATATTACAGCTTATTAAACGTAAATTGTATTTTTTCAACGATCATTTACTTACGTAAGTGAATTTTGTTGTTATCGTTAAAATTAAAAGCAGTTTTATGTAGAGGACTATCTATTATTTTTATAACAAACGCATAAATATAAATAAGTAGTTATTTAAAGTCTAAGGTAAGCACTTGACTTGTAATCTGCAGATCCTGGACTCGAATCCCGCCATGTACCAATGTGTTTTTAGAGTTATAATTGACGTTTATATGGTGAAGAAAAACATCGTGATACAACCTGCACATATCTGGGAAGAAACTCAAAGATATGTGTGAAGTCAATCAGCACTGGGCCAGCGTACTTGACTATAGCCTAGGCACCCCCTAACTTTAGGCTCCGAGCCCCTCAGTGGACATATAGTGAGTTAATAATGATGACAGACCTAAGTGTAGTATATTAGCTAAATAGCAACATTTTGTTCATGTATCCATTTTTCATTTACAGGTAGTCAAAGAATAAGATCTTAAGATTTATCATTCAAAGAAAAAACTGTCGGCCTAATTAAAAATTAATTTCGAAGCCGAGCAAGGAATTTAATTAACTTTTACGTCCTTCAACTTTTTGAACATCCAAGTTCCCCAGAGAAACAGCCTGTCGAATTTATTGCTCACTACGTTTTATTAATGAATTCTTTTACAACATTTGACTTTATTTTAAAGGGTTTTAATATAATATTAGTGGTCGAGAATTGCTCTAAATTCGAGCAAAGTTCATAAGGAACTTTTTTTTTATGATTAAAAATAAGTTCAACAGTGGTAGAGCCCGCTTTAACATCTTCGCACGAATCGGCCCGGCTCCCCCGGTGAAATACCACGACCACACAGAAGACAGGCGTGAAGTGGAAGCAATTCCGCGTTTCGTCTGATGAGTGTGGGTCCCGTAGGCCTCATTTAGTCCTCTTTCCCACCTTTTTCACCCTTTTTCTTATAAGGAAAGGATGGGAAGTGGAAGTTGACTTTTCGGATGAGAGGATGCATGGAAAGGGAAAATATTTTCTTTCTGTGCATCCTCTCCTCCGTCGATTAAAGGTAGGCAACGCGTATGCAATTGCGTATGTCTATGGGCAACGGTCACTTCGCTATTTCAGCGATTTCAGGGGGCCTCTCGCTCGTTTGCCACCTTATGATATAAAAAAAAGAACTCTTAGACACTATAGGGTTGGCACTTCTCTTTATAAACTTTGTCGAATTTTAATTTCTTTTTGTATGTCTGTCTGTTCGCAAGTCCTAGTTTGTTCTGATAATCACCGAAAGTCTAAACCGATTCTCATGAGATTTGCTGGAAGGTAAGTGATGTTTGCGGAAATAACTCAGGCTAATATTATTACTGAATAAAATATTTTCTGTAATACGAAAAGCAAAATAAGTTACAAAATATATTTATGCTAATTTCTTTGCTAATTAAAATTCAGACTCGGATCCTGAACGGACGGATTTCAAATAATTCTTGTTGTTTCGGACGTCTGATGGTTCGAAATTCTCAAAACAAATAAATTTGCAAATGTAATTCCACGTTCAAATTTCAGCAATCGATAAATCTAAAACGCGATGACTGCAATGGATATCAAATTCTTACATCTTAAAAAAAAATTTAAATATTAAATGTACCAGGAATTTATTAATTTATAGAGCCTCACTTAAATACGTTTAATGATTACTTAACCAGTCCTTTAGTGCAGATTTATTTCACTAAATTAAGGTACTCCCTCAGTAGATCGTTACGTAATGTTGTTTTTCTGAACTCCGTTTTACTGATTTAAATCAGGCTCTTTGTTTTGTTAAGCCGAGCATTAACTACTGAGCAACGTATATCTCAGTACAGTCTTCCAATAATCTAATATTTACTGTACGTGCTTCAAATGCATATGATGCGAATTTCCCAAGCATAGTAAGCTAGGAAAATGTAGCTTAATATAGATTTAACTATTTAACATCATTTAAATGAGTAACCGTGGTATTCTGAGACCTAAATCTTGTTTTAGAACATATTTTTATCTGTGTTTTGTCAAAGATTATTACAAGAATGATATGTTTATATGATTTTGGTCTCAGAAACCCACATTAATGGCCATGAATTATATCACAATCGATGAATATTCAATAAATAATTAATGTAATTGATTTTGAGAAGCATACCTTTGAAAAAAAAACTATTTTAAAGGTTGTAGAGTTGAGAGAATATAATAATCCTATCATTGGCTGGATAGAATAAAAAGAAAATTAAAAAAAAAAATCTAATAAAATTACAAGCTTGTTACGTTATCAAGATGTCTTGGAGATGTCTATTTTTTTAAGTAAGAAAAATGAATATTACAGACATCGAAGTTTTTAATATTATCTTTAAACAATATTTATATGCTGAAGCACGTTAAAATAAAAAAAAATCTATTTGTTCTGTGAAGATTAACAGAGGATTACCTCTGAGTAGAATTTGTGGGGAAAACAATTGCGGTATTACGGAGTCAGAGAAATGGGGGGAAGGGAGGGACCTAATGAAGTGCCGCCGCGACGCTTTTAGGTAATTGAAACGCGGTTACAACCGAAACGTATACCAAAGAGATGCCACAGAGGATAAACATGGATAACTACTAAAGAATCCAAAATACGTAAAATGATTAAAAATTCCAACATTGCTCAAAACGTTTTGAACTATACTAGGATTTAGTGCAAATAAGTTAAATAAATAATTTAAGTATATAATAACTTTAATATATCTTACTTCTTATTATAAATGCGAATGTCTGGATGGATGGATGTTTGTTTGAAGGTATCTCCCGAACGGAACATAGTCTGGAAGAACACAAAGGCTGCTTATAATATTTTTTTTTATCTTCGCGCGAATGGTGTCGCGAGCGACAGCTAGTCATACATATATTGATTACATATCGAAGCGTCAATAGCCTAATGGTTAAGGGTACTTCCGATCATGAAGTCGCGGGTTCGAATCCCGCCATTCGACTATTGTCGTAAACCGTAAGGACAAGCATAGAGCTTAGTTGTAATAATACAAGAAATATTAGTAAATTAAATCTGCTAATATTTAAAAAAAACTTAATGTAGATAACATTATAAGTCTATTGATTAATTAGTTACGTCATAATAAGTTCAGAAATTTCCTAATTTCTTACCTTAATGTACACTTCGTTTAATGGGTATACCATATTAAACAGTGGCATAGTCCACATTTGCTATTCAATATCTACACTAAGGGAGTCTATTAGTGACAATTTAAGAACTTCACAATATTCTAATTGCCAAAGCCTTTTTGTTCACAAAGACTTATTTATTATATTGTTAGTAAATAAATTTTATATATTGTTTGAAATTTAATTAAACGTCTCAAGAGATGAAACAATGGAGTGGATTTAATAAGAAGAGAAACAACGAAGTTGTAGAATCTGACTGTTTATATTTCACATTTAAACAGTCAGATTCTACAACTTCGTTGCGCGTCGGTGGCTCAGTAGTCAAGCACTTGACTTGCAATCTGCAGGTCCTGGGTTCGAATCCCGCCATGTACCAATGTGTTTTTCGATTTACTATTTTACATATGTACATTTATCCGACGTTCTTACGGTGAAGGAAAACATCGTGATGCAACCTGCACATATCTGAGAAGAAATTCAAAGATATGTGTGAAATCAACCAACCCGCACTTGGCCAGCGTGGTTGACTATGGCCTAATCACCCTTAACTTAGGGTAGGCTCCGAGCCCCTCGGTGGGGACGTATAGTGAGCTGATGATGATATTTCACATTTAATGAAATGTGAATCAAAATAATAATAATGATTTAAATGGGCTAGTGGAAATAAGGATTTTAGTGGTAAATGTAAAAGGATGACTTTATAAAAACGTGATGACTAATTAGCTTTGGTCTTTATCTTTAACAATACATTTATATTGTCGTATATCGGTGTTCGTTTTATTCCGGTATTACATCCATGATATATAGTAATATGTTCTACGGTCTTTGATGTATTCACAAAATCCAAATGCGGAAACTATCAGAAGCCGTCTGCGGTGTCCTGTTTAAACAGTCGAGTCAATATCCGCCCCAGAATTGCAATGTTCGCTACAATTTCTATCTAATATTAACGCATCCAAAGATTCACTAGTTTCAAAGCCTATTCATAACAAACAAACAAATCTTACAAATATAAATATAGACAACTCGAAATTGCTTATTGATTTTGTTTTTGAAAATTATAATAATATATATCTTCAGCTATAAAATTATTCAAACTTTCGTGAGACATTATACTAAACTGATATAAAAACGGCTAAACACTCACGTATGTATATTCGTCTGGTGGCGCGTGAAGTGAGCGAAGGGACGCGTCCACGAAATAATACCAGTACCACTCATCCTGATGAAGGGCTCGAAACTAGTCGGTGCCGCCACCGGACGAATATACGTGAGTGTTTGGCCGTTTTTATATCAGTTTAATAACTTCAGCTAAGCAAACATCATTATTTAAGTTCATTGTTTGGCTAAATCGTATGTACAAAATAAGTACATAAGTATATGTACATTAAAATAAGAATACGATAACAATGATTTGTTATTATTTCCTTAATATTATAATTAAAAAAAAACAGTCTTAGAAATATAATAATAGTTTAAAGAATATTAAATTGAGTCCATTCTGCATAGTTTTATAGAAATCCAAAGCCATTTTAATGGCAAGTTTTCAGCTGGAGCCTTATTTATACGAGTATTTTGTATGCAAAAAGAATGCCTGAATTCATAGCAGGATATCGGCCATTGTAAATGTTGCTTTCGCAGCGCCTTTTCTATTATATAGCTATGAATACGCAAGGGATAAATCTTGAAAGAAAATATACTACCGATTCTTTATTTATATAAAAATGTTTAACAATAAAATAAGTATGGAGCGTGTAACTTAGTACTCTTAACTTACTTCTCTACTTACGAATAGAGCTTAGTAGACTACTTACACCTATTTTTTAATTTCGCGCGAACGAAGTGACGGGCAAAAGCAAGTCTCTGTATAAAAGAATTGTTACCTTCTAAGCAAATCGTAATAAAAGAGCACATTTGAACAAACAAATGTTGCAAGATATTAAATCGTATATTAAATTTCTGACTTAAAAATCTTTTTAAGTCTGAAAATTTTAATATTTTCCGTTTGGTAACAGTTTTAAAATTGTTGAAAATTTTGCTTTATATTTGCATACAGAATAAACTGTAGCCTTTTGCAGAGTGATATTAAAGTGATAGTAACTTTATTTGACAGTTATTTAATTAAAAAAATACCGATGAGTTAAGTTAAAAGAGAATTTGAATATACATAAATAAACACACAAGCTACTGACTAACAATTTCAAAGTTTAAATGCTAAAATTAACTTGAGCTTTTTTACGATATTTAACTTTGGAAAGTTCAAATCTATCTCTGTCCTCATTAACGTTATCCTAGCAAAAGCTTCTAAGCTCTTGGAATGGTCACAAAGAATATTAAAAAAATATTTCAATGATGCTCTTGAAATTAACGTTACGTCGACAAAGAGGTTCTATTACTTTAAAGCAAGTCCGAATGAGAGGCTAATATTCCCTTGTCCATATCACAAGCTTACATACGAGCTATGTCATGTATCATCAGCTATACTTCCTCACTGAGATGCTCGGAGCCTACCCTTAGTTAGGGGTGACTAGGACATAGTCAACCACGATGCCCTATTACAGGTTGGTTGACTAGCTATATTATACTAAGCAAAAATTCTTATGAAACAAACTAAACGTTGTCTAAACAAAACATTCCGCGCCGTCGCATTAAAATATCACATCTCAAATAATAAATAGCCAACGCAAAAGGTAACCTCCCTAGCGTGAGACTGCGCACTAAATCGACGTAGAAAAGGAAAAAAAGGTCAAGCAATATTTTATAATGATATATAAACTTTTTGTTACTCTGAAATATGAGTCTTGACTAATCTAATACAAAAAGAATCCAAAATAAGGTCTTACATGTACATAATTGTAATTTATAATAAACTGGCAGCATTATTTTAATAACTTTATAAATAAGTTTTAAATCTAACACTATTTTGCCTACACGACTGGTTCGGTTTCCGCGACAAAAACACGCTTAGACTACGTGTTGTTAACGTACAGGGTTATCGTGATTTTAAATAGATGATAGATGAAGTAGCACTTACCAACTGGATATTCTGCTCACCGCCTCTAGATATCTGGTCACTGTTTCGGTGTCAGGCGAGTTAAATAAGTCATTGTCTAATAATCTAAAAGAACTGCTTCCTGTAAGCGTGCTCTAAACGCGTCGTCAAACCGATCGCGGAACTGTAAACTAAATCGACGCTTTACGCGACGAAATCGACACGTCCAAAGTATGACTCACGCCGTCTAACTTCTCTCAACTCATCGCCTTCCCCGCACAAGCCCCCGCAGGGCCCCGCGCCGCACCATAGCGGTAAGGGATATCTAACTACCCGCTTCAGCGGCATAATTAAAATTGAGTCGACATACCTACATTAAACCGTGTATACAGTACCGCGAAATTAAAAAGTACATTTCGTCTTTGACAACGAACTACTATGAACTGAACAACAAACATGTTTGTGTAATAATGAAACATAACAAGTTTAACAAAGTTGTCGCGAGGTTGCGCGCCAGTCACTGCCAGCGGTGCAGTCAAGCGCACTAATTTAATATTCACCAACTTAGTCATGCACAAATGTACTTTTGCAGTACCAACATAGACAAAATTATTTATACTAAAAGGAATTTTGATGCGGTAAGTGTTATTTTTTCCTTGTAAAAAAATCTAATTGAAGTTATTTAATGAATTTATAGCAATTTATACAGAAAAATTGGAAGTTATATATTTGTTAATATTTGATTTAAAAAAACAACTTACAATTTATAAGAAAACTTAAAAAAACACTCCTGTAACTTTATCGAACACTCAAAAGTTAAGTTACATCAAAGCTGAACGTATAAAAAAATATCAAACTTGTAAGTTGGGTGATCCCTTTTCTTTTTATACTGTCATAAGTAACTATCCAACACGAACTGTATTGAAGTTTAGCAATAAAACAAGCTCGAGATCAAGGGTCACGAATTTATTTCTTTTATTCGGTTTTGAAAATGATCTAGAAAAGTCTTCGACCGTTTATTTTGTAGAAAGACTTTTAGAAGTTAATGTACAAAGAGTCGTTAATATTATTCCTTTTGCATAAAATCTCTCTTTATCTGTAGTTTTGGGATACAACGCCCCACTAGGGTCATGAACTTTGCCAGGAGGGTACGTAAGACAGGTACGCAACGCATCTGACATCCCATCAAGGCAAAGCAAATCCGATTAATCCGTGCGAGCGGTGCGTCCGGCGCGGGGTCAATGGATACGTACCTTTATGCCATAAAAACTCCTTGCAGCCTTACTATTTCTATACTGTAATATCACAAATAAGATGCATTTTTTGTTATATACTCATTTTTAATTAGAAATAAATTTATAAGCATATAAGGAAAAGTTAAGGCGTATAAATGTGTTATTCAAAGTAAAATGCACAGGAAATAAGCAGGCTCAGGGGAGCGAAATTTCGGTTTTATAGCTTCCCCGAAAGCGCCCTCGCGGATTATAAATACGACGTTGTACGGTAGAAAGTGTCAAGTTAACCGCACGACTTCTTTTTTGTGTTACAATTTTATACGACTTGTTTTAAAGTATCCTATTTTAATGTTCCGAATTGAAACAGTTTCTCACAACTTGGACAATATTCGTACGTGCCAGGAGTCGTTTACATCATAACGTATAACATTTAACCTCTCAATGGTTTTTAAAGAATCACGGATATTTTAACAGTGGTAGAGTCCGCTTTAACATCTTCGCACGAATTGGCCTGGCTCACCCGGTGAAATACGACCACCACACAGAAAACAGGCGTGAAGTGGAAGAAATTCCGCGTTTCGTCTGATGATTGTGCGTCCCGGAGGCCTAATTTAGTCCTCGTTCCCTTAGCACCCTTTTTCTTTTAAGGAAAGTATGAGAAGTGGAAGTGGACTTTCCGGATGTAAGGATGCATAGGAAGGGAAAATATTTTCTTTCTGTGCATCCTGTCCTCCGTCGATTAAAGGTAGGCAACGCATATGCAATTTGCCTATGTCTAAGGGCAACGGTCACTCCGCTATTTCAGCGATTTCAGGTGGCCGCTCGCACGTTTGCCACCTTATGATATAAAAAAAAATAATCTTCTAATTAATCCACTAATCAATATAAATGAGAAAGCCTTTATTGGAATTATGACGGTTAATTTTATCCCTACTATTAATTAGTTCGATACTTCACCACCGCTATCAACTAGGCACAAATATTACGTTTATATAGCCTGTCCATGTACACTCAGTGATTAAATCTATTTATTACAATGCCTTGCCTTTTGAATAATTGTACAATTATCGTTATGTTTCCAATTCCAAAACAATGTCTTTATTATATATTTGAATACCTATTTTTGGCGACATTAAGTATTAATTTAAATATGAAAATAGTGGAATCGTTGGCAGTTTTTAATTCTTACAATTTGTTCCAGGTCGACTGGCTCTTAGCGGACAATTCTCCAGTGGTCGCGGTAAACGGCCTGCGGAGGGTACTTCTAAACGGCTCGCTGGAGTTCCCCCCATTCCCCGCAGAGCGGTATCGACGGGATATACACGCGACTACATACAAATGTCGCTTGAAATTAAACAGCGGATACGCTGTACTGTCTAAGAATATACATATTCGTGCAGGTAAATATTTGCAATATTTTAATTGCTGTCGAGATTAAAAAATAATTATATTATTAGAAATAATATTACAGCTTGATAGACTTAAACAATTACATTGAAAAATTAAGTATTGAATGTAGTTAAAGAATTAAATTCACTACCCACTTATGATCCTATATCATACAGAAAATTATCACCATAACAGCTATTACTTATCATGTATTTTCCAAGTAGTTTTCCACCAGTTGCATTGGGAGTGTAAATCATTTTTCACCGATATGGTTAAGAAATTAAATACCTCGACTGTGCAAAGTATATAATTTATAGGTAAATTAATATTAACATCTTAACCTTTCCTTGCCCTACTTATTCGTTATTCAAGGAAAGTAAAGGTCGAGCATACTAGCTTCGTAGTTTCTTAACGAGTTTGATGACACGGCCGATCCCCTTTGACAAAGGATCCTACAAATTTATGTCAGCTCCACGAAATGTATGTCAAGTAAACGTCAATTAGAACAAGGATTTTGATATAAGAAAATCGCGCTATTTTATAACATCTATGTACAATATTACATTTACATCGTACGTAATACGATATATAAAAGAGATGCTGTGCCCTTAACGCTGTATATAATACACATGTCAATCAATTGTCATGATGTCATTTTAGCGTTATATACATACTAGCTGTCGTCCGCGACTCCGTTGGCGTAGAATGAAAAAAAAACTTAATGATTAGCTTATGTTTTCTTCCAGACTATGTTCTACATGTATGCCAAATTTCAGCGAGATCCATGCAGCCGAACCGGAGATACCTTCAAACAAACATTCTTCTATCCATCCATCTAACCATCCATCCAAACATTTATAATATTAGTATGAAAGCTATAAAGTTTGTAATAGTAGTGTTCTAGTAACTAATAATATATATTTTTTTTTTAATCAGGCAACTTACCGCTAACTTTTTATGTAAACAAAGATATTAATGTAAACTTGAGGGTAGTTATAAGTTGTCACAAATAGAAACGCTGATACTGAAATTCACTTCTTGTTGTTTTTAAATTAAGTCGATACCATCTCTGCCACTACCCACCATGTCAAGAAACTATCATTATGAAGTCGTTTATTTCAAACATACACCAGTGTTAATGTCATGTCGTTCTCTTGCATACGTAGAGTTGTTTTGTTTGAATTATTTCCGAATTATCTTTTACAACCAGCCGGTATTCTTATTTTTAATAAATCATTGTTTATGTGTTTAGTGGTGGACGGTGCATGGGATGTGTACGTGCGCGACGAGTACGTGATGTCAGGCAACGCGGCAGTCCTGCGATGTGCGGTGAGCGCTCACTGCGCAGACCGCGTTGACACCACCGACTGGTTCACAGAAGATGATGTCAATGTTGTCAGATACTTAGGTATGTGTGTTACATTCAGAGTAGATTAATGGTTGAGGTATACTACGGCTTTGAACATTGCTCCATTTCTCGTAGCCCTGGGCAGTGACTTGCCTCGCGACCGCTGTTTTGTTCAATCGCCGTCGCCAATTGAGCGGGATAAAGATGTAAAATTACGATATGGCATTCTCGATGGTGGGGAGTGGATGCCTCATCAACGCATCGTAGACCGCGCGCCGTTCACCCGTGCAAGCTAGAATGTCATAACATTTTGCTAACATCTTTATCCTGTGAATTCAAGGCGGCGACATGTGTATGCCGCGGCGATCTCCAGGCTAGGCGGTGCTGGTTGGGCGAGGAATTTACAAGTCGGCGTTAACCCGCTTGTGAAACTATCAAATTTTTGTCAAACTTTACTCAATGTGACCTTGCTTTGAGCCTGTCATTTTACATGAATATATATCTACCTTTTCTCCTTAATATGAATACGTGCTAAGATCTTTACTTATACTACTTAACACATATCCTTTGGGATCTTTAATGTTTAAAATGTGTTCGCTAGCGTAACGGTATTTAGACGAAATTAAATTAATTTGTTGTTCAAATAACATTGTTCTCAGGGGCAAAATACCAGAGTCTAGACGACGGTTCGCTCTACATAAGTTCTGTTAGCGCTGACGACCGATACAACGCTTTCCGCTGCAGAGTACGAGACCGTATCACCGGCAATGTTCATTTCAGTCAGTACTTTGGTGAGTTTATACAGCGGAAGTCTGCAAATTTCAATACACGAATACCCCATAATAGTTTACTAATTTTAATCGCATGCATAATAATATATTACAAATTAAATTAAATTATTATTTGTAAGTTAAATTTCTATTAAGTTACTAATTGCATATATTATCTTAATTCTATCAAAACCTGAATGTGTGTTGCAAACTGTACTACCTACCCCAACCTGATGAATTCAAGCAATTAAATTAGTCTTTAAACCTTAGTGGAAACATTAAGAAATAAGGTCACAACGTAAATGGAAAAAACTTATTTGTGTAGATTTAGTTCTCGTAACCAGCACACGATACGTGCATACTTAAATAATACATCTATATATCTAAGACATTTTCACCTTGAATAAAATATAAAGTTCAAAGAGTAAATACAATAATGTGTTTTGTGTGGATACGGAACTCCTAATTTGAACTACACAAACACCCATTGAGTTACAATAAAAGTCAGTTTTCTTGACAGAAAACATTTCTGGAGCTTTGTAAATGTATGTAAACTTATGCAGCTGACTGTACATTACAATGTACATACATTCCATAGGTCGGATAATAGTGACTGAACCAAAGGGCGAGGTGCGGCCAAGGCTGGTGCTGGAGGCACGCTCCCGGCGCGTGCATGTGGGGTACGACGTGCGGCTGCCCTGCGCCGGACATGCCTGGCCAGTCCCTAGTTACAGGTAAACTTGAGAATAATTGACAGTAGACTATTTGACAGCAGTATACTTCTCAGTAAATGCTTAAAGGTGTCACTGTTAGGTTCTCGACCAATAAAAAAGTTTAAGCATTAATTAAAAATTCATTTGTAGCATCATTTTTGAGAGAAAGAGTAAAGTAAAATAAGAATCAAGACAAAAAGGATTAGTCTCCGTACTCATTAATCCACAAACATTATAATTTAAAAACTGGCTTCAGGCGTATGTCTGAAGACTATTCCTATTTACGTAAATAAATGTATAAAATAAAAAATTATTATATAACTAAAAACACGATGCAATTTACAAATGACAGGCACGCGGACACACTGTTTACGCCACGCTAAATCGTTTAACAACTCGCAGAGTGAAATAAAACATGACATAAGGCTGCACTGAGCCCGGGGGGTCATAACTGTTACCCCGAATTCACAGCGAGGTCACATTCATTGAATAAAAAATTTACAGTGCAAATATGTATGTATTTTTACTAGACGTTACTGCGAGTTTCCATTGTCTAAACATATTTAATAAAATAATATAGTCATCCTTTTCATTATCTTAGAAATAAACAGAGACAAACATTTACTCGGTTAAAATAACTCTTTTACAATAACTGATCATCTCATATATAAAATTCTCGTGTCACAATGTTAGTTATCACACTCTTCTGAAACGGCTTGACCGATAAACTTATATAAAAACGGCTAAAACACACACGTATATTCCGACTAATTGCGAGTCAGTGAGCGACGGGCCGCGTCCGCGAAATAATACCAGTACCACTCACCCTGATGAAGGGCCCCCGATGGGCTCGAAACTAGTCGGTGCCGCCACCGGATGATTACGTGAGTGTTTTAGCCGTTTTTATATAAGTTTATTATAATGTCTCACCAAGGTTTGAATGGCTTGACCGATTTTTATGAAATTATATATATACATATCCACTAGGAAAATCGACTACTATCTATTTATCCCGCTCGAACTGAGTCCAACCATACGTAAGTTTTTACCAAGAAACTAATTTTAAATTAGTAATATTTATGTATATCAATATTTTAAGAATTGGTATTTTCAAAATGAAAGTACCTTTTTTTTCTTGTTTTCTTCTTCCCCCGTTTAGTCGGTTAAATTATTTTGGTTAATCTTTTTATTGAATAAGGAAAGGTACGCATTTATGATTGGATTCACCGCTCGTTTTAATTAACCGCCTTACCTTTTCACGGTACAGGAGATTAAACGAATTGCTCGTGACCCATTTTTTAACTAAGCCAAGCTGCGGGAATATTCAGTTTTTTTTTTATATCTTACTGAATGTTTACAATTACTGTTTTATAATATTTTTTACCATAACTGATTTCAATACTGACCATATGTTATTTTCGTGCCATAGTAGTCCATGGTGTTTTTCTATCTTTCTTATTTATTTTGCATATAATCATATTTACTAAAGTTTAGCCTAAAATTAAGTGCATTTGAAAATGTGAAATCTACAGCTATAAAAACGTGCCTTGTATTTTCCTTCTTCTATTTTTTTATTGTGTGCGCCATTTAATATTGTTACCGATGCAAAATTTAACAGTGGTAGAGCCCGCTTTAACATCTTAGCACGAATCGGCCCGGCTCGCCCGGTGAAATACCACGACCACACAGAAGACAGGCGTGAAGTGGAAGCAATTCCGCGTTTCGTCTGATGAGTGTGCGTCCCGAAGGCCTAATTCAGTCCTCTTTCCCTTCCCACCCTTTTTCTCATAAGGAAAGGATGGGAAGTGGAAGTGAACTTTCCGGATGAGAGGATGCATGGAAGGGGAAAATATTTTCATTCTGTGCATCCTCTCCTCCGTCGATTACAGGTAGGCAACGCATATGCAATTGCGTATGTCTATGGGCAACGGTCACTTCGCTATTTCAGCGATTTCAGGTGGCAGCTCGCTCGTTTGCCGCCTTATGATATAAAAAAAAACCTGGCAGAAAATAAGGGACTACTAAAGTCTTCGTTTCGGTAATTCAGAGATATTTAGTTAATTCATACAAATTAAATCGTGTCCAATTTGTATAAGATAAAGGCTACATTTATTACACATACAATTCAACAAAATGTCAACATTCCACAGTTGAGATATTAATCTGAACGTACGACGAGATTTATGAGCAATTTCATAATCTCCGAGCGAAATGATTCGTTCCAACTGGCAAGGAGCAATTTATTCCGTAATACTGGGAGTATTGCATCACGAGAAAACCAACCATCATGACGATGTTACTAATTACCGTTATGAGATATCTTTGCTTGACAAAAAGAACATTCGAACTCTCCAAAATAACAGGGGGCCTAGCACGAATATTTGTGACAGTCAACATCGTATCATCATCAATTACGTCAAAAATAGTATAAGATTTTAGTGTACTTTGCGATATGCTGCAAAAATTTCATCGACTACGATGCGATGGTGATTGCCACAAATACTAGTGCTAAGCCCACTGGTAAATAGCCGTATTGTAGAATACTAAAGTCTTGATACTCTGGTAGCTCAGTTATTATACTAGTCCTTCTACCTTTCTTTTTATTGTTATTTTTACCAGTATACCTTAGCTAATTTCGTTAATTAGCTAACGTCACATTTGACACTTCATCAAAACCCAACGTAACTTTGTAACGGCGGGCATACAATATATATTTTTTTGAAATTAGAACTGCACATTTTTTTTCATTTCGATTATTTACTGTAATAAAGACCATAGCACGTTGTTACAATGTTGCATCAAAACTCTTTTTCTTTTTAATCATTAAGGATGTTACAAAAAAAATTCAAAGTTAATAAAAACATCGATTTTTTTATAATACAAATTCGATTTACTTGAATTTGAATTTGAATTAAATTCGCTCAACTAAAAATACTCGTGGTGGTTAAATTGATTTTTAATTTTATTACATTGCTTTCTCTTTAATAAACAGAATATCCATACGGCGCAAATAATATAGGCATTACCCACTTCTGTAATGTTGTACATACATTGCACTTAATTATATTACCCGTAATATTTACTTAATATTACTATGAACACATATAATCAGTCAGTTCGTTCTCTATATAATATTCTGAGAGGGAATTTTATGAATGTGATGAACGATTTACGTAATACGCTTTCAGTTGGATTTTTTGCAATTAGTTTTGAAAGGGGCTGAAATGCAGCGAGAAATTTGCATTCTAAAGAACTTTCAGAGACCGTGGCTAGGAGGGCGTTCACCTCTTTGCATTCTTACTTTACTGACGACTCACACACAAAGACTATGATATCGGCTCAAAAATGAACAACCTTTATTCTTGTTCAATACCCGTTCGATCCGTTCAACCGTTCTGATCTGGAGATACCTTCAAATAAACATCCGTCCATCCATCCATCTAAACTAAACATTCGCATTTATTATATGAATAATAAAATAATAAAAAATCAATTAGAATTCTAAATTCAAAATATAATTTAACGTATAAACATTTTTGCAGGTGGTTTCGTGAGCATTATGAACAGTTGATACCGCTAGAGAAATCGTCAGTTTGGCAACGAGCGGTACTCCTAGGAGGCGGCCTACTCAGTATACAGAAGGTTAGAAGAGAAGATGCAGGTAGATTTGTGTGTTACATCAACAACACAGCTGGTGAAGAAGCATTACGATTTACTCTAATAGTCACAGGTAATTAAAAAAATAATGTCTTTATTTATTTGTATACTCTATGTCGAAAACGGTATTGAAACAACCTTATAAAACATTTTTCTATGTCTTTAAAAGTGAAGTCAATATGTTATTATACGCTTGTTTTAGTACTAAGAACTTTTGGTAATCACAAGCCATGTTTTCTGTAAACTATAAATCTTAGTTCACAAGACGTATATATTTGAAGACGTGAATCAACGTCCCTTTGTTACAGAACCAATCTCCGTCCGTATAAAACCCGAAGTGATCCGAACAAAGGCAAATTCGAACATAACTTTCGACTGCAAAGTAACAGGACATCCTATTGAAATAGTTTACTGGTTACACAACTCTAAAGTTGTCAAGTCGTGCGACAGAGTGAGGATATCAGAAGACGGCTATAGAATACATATCAAAAACACGCAAGCAAACGATGAGGGAGTTTATCAATGCTTTGCAAGCAATATGCGGGATCAGGCATACGGCATATCGGAATACTCAATTGACCGTAAGTTTCCTTTGTGATTTTAACATTTTCAGTACTATTGTCTCGCGTGTTCACTTTAATACAAAATTATAAGTGGTATTCAACGTGTTAAAAAATATACAAATTTAAGTTTCATCTTCACAGTTATCTTATACTATGTTCCTAGGTTGGAAGTCCACCACTGTTAGAACAGTTCTGGTCAACCGTCATTTTTACAAAATTTCCCATTCCATTGGCCGTGGCTGCTTTACAAACTGGTGGCAAATAACAGTACTTACAGTGCCATTATGGAATAAATGTCAATAAAACGGTAAAAATAAAGTGTAGTTTCAGAGTCAGAGAACCGCTTGCGCGGCGTGGGCAACCGTTCGCGGCGGACGCCTCACGCACGCAGCGCGCACGGACATGACACCGCAGACTGGAACTTCACTGGCAACAGAGGTATCTTATATAATTCAACCACTTACTTATATTTAAAATTAAAACCTATTACCCAACAGACTGACCTACATGACACTGAGGGAAAGAATTGGAATCGAACGACCCCTTAGTTGGAAAAAAAGGATTAGGCGGTCACAATGAAACTTATTTGTAATACAAAGATTTGAGTATATAGATTCCTTTGCGACATTTATTATTGTTACTTATAATAATTTTTAATACTCTGTGGTATTGCGTTACATCATTTATCTTTCATCTATCACAATGTTTGTTCTCTGTCAAATTTCTAAATAGGTTTGGTTTTTTATTATTACTCTGCCTATAGTACATCTATGTATAAGACTTTTATATTATAAAACTAATTATACTGTAATTTTATAAGTAACTGTTAATTCTATAATGTAAAGAGTAGCTACATATAGTTGTGATTCGCTGCAAGCTATTAGAGGTAGCTCGTTCAACTCAAACAAAAAGCTTCAGTGACGCAGACTCGCTCGCCGGGGGCGCATCGACTTTCCTCTACTTAATACTAAACCTGTAAATTCTTAAATTAAGATCATATCTCGTTGACCATAAAGTCCATTTTACTCGTTGCCGCATTGAAATATGCCGCTTTGTCCCATTATTATAACGTCCCTCGTATTTGGTGCGTTTGTTTTGTGCTCGGCTTAATAAGAGAGCCGATGGAAAGTACATGATCGTTGCAGCTAGCTGCACAATACCTATTATATCTTTATACTGATATTTTATCACAATATTTCCAAACTCTACATGTAGAGATAACTACGTAGATTAATATTGCATAGTGCTGCGGGGTCAGACAAAGTGCATTCGATACGAAGCGATTCCATAGCGAACTTCAAAATTGTATTGAACTATCGCGCGACAATCACGTGACTTATCGAAAGTTGTTGTCAGTTATATACAAATACTAGCTGTCGCCCGCGACTCCGTCCGCGCGTGATTAAAAATAGATGTTGGCAGATTCTCAGACCTACTCAATATGGCCACAAAATTTCATGAGAATCGGTCAAGCCGTTTCGGAGGAGTATGGGGACGAAAATTGTGACACGAGAATTTTATATATAAGATTTCAAACGGAAAGTAAAATTTCATATAAATATAAATAACAAAAGGATATTGTTGTTTAAAACTGAAACAGGCTGTGTAGAGAAATGGCTGGCAGAGAATAATTCGTTTGTTTTTTTTTTGTATAGATCCTGTCTGTAGACATTTCATGCCGCGGGACACACTTTGTGGTTGCGATATCGTTATGTTTTCAACAGCACAAATAATAATTTTATAAAATTATTATAACAAAGTTATTTTGCTTTTGTATGCAGTTAGATTTTTTTCCCAATGGATATGAGGAGGACTTATTAAAAATTGTCAGACTTTTCCTTTATGTCCTGATGCCCAATAAGTTTAACCGATTTAAAAAGAGAGTCAATTCGTTGTCTATCCCAAAGTGTCATTAGGAACAGTCGGGTTTGTTGATCAATTAATGATTTACTAGTTAAATTATACAATCAGAAAGACAAAACTAAAGATTCGGATTATTACTATAGAAGAGTCAAAATTTTAAAAGATTTGTAAAACTATTCTCCTTCTCAGAATCCAAACCGGAGCTGGTGTATTGGTTTTCGGAGCAGACGCTGCAGCCCGGACCAAGCGTGTCTCTGAAGTGTGTCGCCATGGGACATCCGCCGCCACAGTTCTCCTGGACTCTCGATGGATTTCCTATTCCAACTAACTCAAGGTAAAACGCTTTTCGTATATATATTTCTGATTCATTTAAAAATTTAAAACGTGAAATAAATCCCAATTTACTTTATTATTTATCAGTCTCCTCTTGATGGAGCTACAAGATACCCCTCTATCTATGTTATTCTCTCCTGTCCCACTGGGTTGCCTGGAAGAGATCGCTTATAGCGATACGGCCGCCCTTGCTTTGTAAATTAGTTATTTGTCATGTTTTTTTTAACTATTTGATAGCATTAAGAGTAAATAAATAAAAAAGTAAAAAGAGTAAATAATACTTAAATCGAGAGATTTTCACTTTCAAGATGTGTTGAAAATGTTCACTTTACAATTAATGTATTTATTATTCACAACAGATTCGTTGTTGGTCAACACGTGACACTACAAGACGATGTGGTCAGCCATCTTAATATCAGTCGTGTGACGGAACAAGATGGCGGAGAATACGCCTGTGTTGCCAGCAACACGGCGGGAAAAGCCAGCCACGCGGCCAGAGTGAATGTGTATGGCTTGCCTTATATTAGGGAAATGCCCAAAGTAACTGCAGTGGCTGGAAGTGATTTGAATATTAAATGTCCTGTTGCCGGTTATCCTATAGAATCCATCACGTGGGAAAGAGGTTAGTAATTTTGTTTCAACTATATCATTCCTTTAACGGCACACTTGTAAAATTACATGAAAACTTTCGGCAACCAAACTTTGATAAATTACTATTTAAATTGTAAATGCTAAAAAGTAATAGAAAAAAGTTAAATTTAGAAGAGAAAATTGGGGAAACCGTCTTAATTAAGTAAAGGAAAAGTGTTTAGCTTAGGTAAGCGAATCCCTTTCCCTCTGTATGTTTGCAAGGTAAGCATTTTCAGTGATTTATCTGGCCCAGTGTTTGCCGAGGTGCAAATTGTTGTTTGTTTTGTACTTCACGCTGATAAAATATTAAAGTTTTTCACTGCGAGATTATATAATTCAGATTATATAAAATGTTTATTTGACAAACATTAAATTGAATTATTCCTTTTCTATGTCGTTTAAATGTTTAAATTTAATTAATTGTTATATATACTATACTATAAATATTTGCTACCTACCGTTTGTGAACTTGGTTATAGCATAATCCTACTAGACATATTACAAATTGACAATAAAAAAACATATGTATCATACGTTTAATATATGTTTTATTATCTCACATAATTTGATAAAACTCCTATTTCGCAAGATTATGATTTAATCGTCCAATTTTATAAAGAAAATATAAATGTATCCAATTTAAGGGCTAAACGTTAAAAATTTATTGTTTCAATTAATTTGTAGAACGCGTATATAAAACGGGGCTTTATATCTCATGATATAAATTCGTATCGCGTAAAGTGTCTACAACTTAAAATTCAATTTGAATGAGGAATAAATTTGATTTTACAAAGTAAACAAAAGAAAGTCAAAGTGTATGGTTATAGACTAGACTAAATAATATCACAAGTCAAGACAAAAATAAGTCTAATTATATAGTTAACGTTAATTAATTGAAATATTAGTTATTTACAATCTGTGCCCGCAAACTCCGTCCGCGTCTTTGGGTAGCATTTTGTAATAACTCCGTAAATATTACATTGGACAGAATAGCTGTAATATTTTCTCTCTTGTCGCAAATTTATAAGATATTCATAAACCTTACACATGTCCATACAAACTTTAGTTAGAAAAATTACACTTTTTTTAGTATAAAATTAATAAAGAAAAGAAAAACAAAAATATCTTTATCGTCGCCTATATATATAAATTCTAGCTGTCCCCTTCGGCTATCAGTGCTGAATTAAAAAAAGCTTTATTACTACCCAATATGTTCTTCCAGGCTACGTTCTATACCAATTTCAGCGAGATCCATACAGCCGTTCTGGACATACCTTCAAATATCCATCCATCCAAACATTCACATTTATAACACTATTAAGATATATTTAGACAAATATAAATATTTGATAATTAGTAAAGCGTATATTAAAAGAATCTCACAAGTTTATATATATTTTACAACGTTGACTAACATTGACGAAAAGTAAGTTTACTAATGATATTTTAGTCATTTATTTTAATGAATATGAAACCACGTTAAAATGACGAAACTTGTACCTGCTTATTACCCAAGAGAAATTTGTAATTAAAACTTTGAACAAACTGTTATCACATATTCAACATACGAGTACGCGACTACATAAAAATAATTTCTGTCGAAAACATTTCTTTCAATAATATTAAAGAGGCGTACCTTACTGGCAGCGAGAGATTAACTTTTTAATTAGAGGTCTCTCCAAAAAAATCTGACTCAATTTTTTTTGTAGCAAATCGTATTTAACTGCCAGTTTTAAAATCGTAATAGTAAAAAGGAGGTTAAGGCTTTTATCAAAAACTTTTTATTACATCTCACATTACTATCTGAAAGTGTATAAATGTGTATGTGTGTGTGTGTGTGTGTGAAGTGAAAGTAATTATATGAAATATACTACAGCAGATGTATGAAATAAAACAATACTGGTTTTCCTCAAGTTAATTGTCTTCTTAGAGGCGATGTTTTGATGCCATTGAAATTAAAAAAAATGTACTTATAATTGTTTTCTGTTCAGTTTGTATAATATTTGAAACTTTTTATTCATCTGTACACATATGGTATATACCTAAACCATAATAATTTTTAACAGATGGACAAACGTTACCACTCAACCGACGGCAGAAAGTGTTTCCCAACGGCACACTGGTCGTGGAACAGACTCAGCGGGGTGAAGACGCCGGCACTTACACCTGCCAAGCTTCCAACAGACAGCGACATGCTGCTAGAAGAGACGTTGAAGTACAAATACTTGGTGAGTTAGCACTTGTACACAAAAACAGTTCTACACTTTTACACTTGTACACATAAACACTTTTACACATTAACACTTGAACAGTATAAATATTTGTACACTTACACTCTGAAAGAATTTATAGTATTCCGTAGTGGTTATTGCCTACACCTATCGCAATCTAGATAAGCCAAGGAGTGTATGAAATGATTTAATAACTATTATTAACATTTCATAATTATCTTGAACCATGTTTTTAATGAAGTTTAGTAAAATAACCTTGATTTTCTTTTAAGTAAGTAAGCCTACATAAATTCTCGTATCTAACAGGGGTGGACTGGGCGTAATTCAATTTAGCGCATTTCCTGTGGCATCCCCGGGACTTATAGCGTCCCGTGTTTCTCGGTTAATAGAGTAATAAAACTTAAGTATAAATGTAGATTGAAGCTCAAAGTGTTTTTTACGTTTATAAAAATAAGTTATTAAAAATAACATAGCGTCAACCGAATGGAAATAAAATTCAAGTTTTACAACAATGATGCTTTACTTAAGAATAACATAATCGTCCAGAGCTTTTGCACTTTAAAAAATGCAGTAATTTTTAAGAACACTTCCTTTCAGTGCTGAGTTCTTTGTAGCCTAATTTAAGAACATTCTATACGTTTAAGTAATAGTTTACATTTCTACGCCGAGTTTTTACTGCCGGAAAACCAATTGCATTCTCCGTAAAAAAATCGTGCATGTCTCGCAGCTGTGCTACTTTACGTTAACAAATATACATCGTTTCCATTTATTCTCGTACCTTATATGACGACAAAAATTGTTGAATTCACTTTATCAACTTTATGGTCTCCCAATCCTGTATTTCTTATTTCCAGTACAGCCAAAGATATTACCTATACAACCGTTAACAAATCTACTCCGAGAAGGTATGAGGGCGGCGATCTCCTGTCAGATCTTAGAGGGTGATCTCCCGATTGCGTTCCGATGGGAGAAGAACGGACAACCGGTGACATCATCTCCGTACGCACCGAGCGGCATAATAACTCGCAGGATGGATGAATACAGCGCTTCGCTCGTTATCGAACATATTACATCATTACACAGCGGAAATTACACCTGCATAGCTTCCAATATCGCTGGATCTGAACGATTTACAGTACCTCTCACTGTTAATGGTAATGATTTTGTGACTTCACTTGTGTATCTAATAGTATCCTAAACATAGGACACAAACATTTATTAAACAAATTATGATTACATAGTATGTTGGTTACATTAATCGTATGTACAGTGCCGCCGAGATGGCGACTGGAGCCAAACGATATTGCGGTAGCGGCCGGACAAGACGTCACGCTGCAATGCCAAGCGGACGGCTATCCCAAGCCAAATATTACATGGAAGAAAGCAGTAGGTAAGTGGGAGAAAAATTAAAAGCAATACCTAATACTCTCGTCAACCTGGTTAGAGTTGGCAGTTATTTGTGTAACACACAGGTCCAAGTTGATACTTTATATAAAAAGAAAGAAACTTGACTGTCTTTAGCTCAGTCAAAATAGTCCTAATACATTAGAATACGAAAAAAAATAGACGAATTGATAATCATCTTCATTTTGAAATGGGCTAAAATCATGAAAAACAGCCAAAAAAGCGCAGTTGGCGAAATTATACTTTAACTTTATTTATGTTTGAAGGTAACACACCAGGGGAGTACAAAGATTTCCTATTCGAGGGCAGCTCCAGGGTGCTTGAGAACGGCTCGCTGATATTCGAGCGCGTCGCCAAAGATAGTGAGGGCCATTACCTTTGTGAAGCGCGGAATGACATCGGCGCTGGACTTAGCAAATTAATATTCCTAAAAGTTAACGGTAAGATTACATCTGAAAACATTTTAAATTGTTATAATTTAGCAGTAGATTATGAGTTGGCAAAGCGTGTCTATCATAACTGGGGAAATGTATGGAATTCAACATAGCTTTATCTATACGGCTTAACTGACCTTTTATTGGAACTCGAATGAAAATTCTTTTCTGTCATTACCGCTTTCCACAGCGCCCTAGTTATTTGCGGGAAAATGATAAAAGCATAGCTTAGAAAATTTTAATCATAAGAGTGGATTTTATTATAACGTAGTTATAGTCAAAAAAAATTACTAAAAAGCTGTAGAGTCATGTCATAGGAACCGGAGTTTGATTTTAATAATGAATTGGCCCGGCTCGCCCGGTGAAATACCACGACCATACAGAAGACAGGCGTGTAGTGGAAGCAATTCCGCGTTTCGTTTGATGAGTGTGCGTCCCGGAGGCCTAATTAAGTCCTCTTTCCCTTCCCACCCTTTTTCTTTTAAGGAAAGGATGAGAAGTGGAAGTGGACTTTCCGAATGAGAGGATGCATAGGAAGGGAAAATATTTTCTTTGTGTGCATCCTCTCCTCCGTCGATTAAAGGTAGGCAACGCATATGCAATTGCGTATATCTATGGGCAATGGTCACTTCGCTATTTCAGCGATTTCAGGTGGCCGCTCGCTCGTTTGACACATTTGATTAACTTAAAGAGATCAGTTATCTTATAGAAATGTATCTCTAGTTATCTAATAGAAATGTAGATGGTAAATAACATCACCCTCTATTGACATAATTTGAGAGCAATAAAGGTGTAAAATTTCTATACTTCCCAGCTGTGCCATTCCATTTATTTCTATTGAATTTCTCGTCGCTTTCCTGTAGTTCGCCAAATTGCTGAGTTATTGTTGTATTGAACGCACAAAGCATTAGAGAAAGTCAATTTTACGACCACTCTACAATCCCTTTTGTTGGCTAGGGTACTTAACATCCCTCGATAATTTATTAACCTTATCATTATATAGGGTAGTTATATATTTTATCTATGTACATCTCTTTATTTATCATGATAAAGTTCGATTTCAAAGAATAGGATTATTCAAATTCTAATGGGACCTTAATAGGTTAGTAGAAGGTACAAATTTTGAGTAGTTAAAGAATATAAAGTCAACTGCCAATCTTAAACGTATAATGGATACTCAGGAATAGAATTACTATGCAACATCTACACTAAGGACGTTGCTCAAGTAACTAACAAATTCGAACGTGGCAGTGAGCTATAAATAGGACTTAATTGTTCGTAGGGGACAAGTTTTAAGTTGTTTGCGAATACGCTTTGACTGGCTGTGCGAGAAACGTCGGAAGCCGCACGTCGCAGCGGAAACTTATAGCTGCCGAGCAATATGCCGCCATTGTGTTGCGACAGATCGACTTTGTGTTTACTAATAATATTCTTTTAGTTACGAATAGTGTGTGAGAAGTATGCGATGACGTATTAAAAGTGACTTGAGAATTATGTAAACATTTTTACAGCATCAAACACAGCATTCACAGTCTAGATTTGGGTACTTTTACTTGAAAACTAATACAATTTTACATTGGAGCAAAATAGAACAGAGTACAGTACTCCTATATTATTTTTATACACACGCTAAATATAAAACTCTTTTGATTTTCACTTTTACTGTTCTTACTTCTTGAAAAATATAGCATAAAACTTTGTTATATATCTTAGCGCCGGCACGGTTTCCAATGAAGAGTAAAACAGTGCAAGTAACGGCGGGCGAAGCAGCTCACCTACAATGTGCTGCATCGGGGGACGCACCACTCGAAGTCAGTTGGAGGAGTCCTCATCATCATACGATAGCACATCATTTAGATCAAAGGTAACCAGACTACAATTTACTGCAGAAACCCCTTAACAAATAGTTTATAGAGAAAAAAATATAGATCTCTGGTGAACGCTACATAACTGTCTTATAAACAAAGCAATATAAACACTTCATTTACAGTATAATCTTATTAATATTATAAATGCGAATGTTTAGATGGATCATCCATGGATGAAACATCCATCAGTTTGTTTGAAGGTATCTCCAAAAAGACTGAATGGATATTGATGAAATTTGTCATAAATATAGAACATAGTCTGGAAGAACACATAAGCTACTAATTATTTTTTTTAATTCCGCGTGCGACGGCTAGTGTCTGTGAATAACGCAATGGTTAACTTTCCACTATGTTTCCAGATACACGATACGTGAACAAGTTCTTGATGACGGACTCGTTTCAGAGCTGAGTATCCTACAGACATACCGACAGGATACCGGGGCATTGACATGCAGAGCATCCAATGCGTACGGGCAAGACGAAATGCTCATACACCTCGTTGTACAAGAGGTAATGGAATAGTGCAACAGCAAAAATATCACTTGTCCCTTTCATCGAAAGAACATCTTAATCTCAGACTTGCGCACTAACTCATCAAATGTTCTCCCTTATTTACAATAAATCTACACTACAAGGCAACCTGAATGACCAGATCTAGTATTTTACTACTAGAATATATGCTTATTTTAGACATTATTAGTAAGAATCCTTTCTTGCTTTCGTTACAAAGTTAAGTGTCAGAATGAATAGTGAGGGGACACAAACGTCGACATTTTAGTAAGGCTAGTGTTTGGCAGTACCCCGGCACGGTGTTACATTTTCTTCCTAACACTTACGGTTTAGGCTGAAATTTATACTTACATAATTATTCTGTTATCAGGTTCCAGAAATGCCAAAAAACATAAGAATCATAGATCAACAATCCAGATCAATACAAATATCGTGGACTCAACCATACGCTGGGAACAGTCCTATTATCAATTATATTGTTCAATACAAGGAAGCTCCAGGTAATCGCTTATAATTTTACATGTTGCGGATAACAATCACATCTATTAGCTTATTTCCAGACAAATAATTTCAATTAATCACAATTTAAATATTAATACTTAAAAAGAAACGTCATGGCTTTTTATATTATACGTAGCGTTAATATCAATCTATTTTCCATTATTGTGGGTTTCCACTTCCTAAAACTTGTATCAAAGTATCATTGACATACCTCTATGTATCTTTGAAAACCAGAAATATAAATATATATGTTAATACAGTGGTTCCTTAACATTGTGTTGTAACATGAGTTTGCTTTCAGAACCGTGGCCGACAACACCTCAAAAAGTCATTGTTCCGGGTAGCGTAACATCAGCTAGCGTACAAAACTTGCAGCCGGCGACGTCCTATCATCTCCGTATTATAGCTGAGAATAGACTCGGTCAGAGCGAGCCCAGTCAACTTGTACAAGTCACTACTACAGAAGAAGGTAACATAAATTACGAAAATCTAATCGCAAATTCATTATCCCGTCCTCTTTATAAAATACTATCTGACCTGGCAGACTTCGTACTGCCTCAACCCATAAATGGGAACTTTAAATGGGAAAAAGAAAAGGGCTTATTTTAAGGTTTTCCCAGCAATAATTAGAATTTTCCTCACCTTTTAAACTTTCCTTAGACCTCCACGAACATTTCAAGACCAAGATAAAATCCGTTCAGCTGTTCTCAAGTTTAAGCGCTACTAACGAACAGCAATTTATTTTTATATACATACATAGATTATTGAAAACCTAGTTTTTTTTTGTAACAACTTTTGTAAATTATGTTTTATTGCTATAAGTCATTTTATTTGCTTTCAGTTCCGAGTGGCCCACCACTGGATGTTAGAGTCGAGCCCAAAAGTTCTACGGAGCTAATCGTCAGTTGGGATCCACCGCAGAAGGATTTATGGAATGGCAATATTCTGGGTTACTACGTGGGATTTCAAGAAGTTAGTAACATTATTCATAGTTACCTTTGCAGATAGTGAAATCTTTAATCATTATACATCCTTTTACTGGAGGAAAAACGTCTAAGATCCTGGCACAATTTTGTCTTCAATCATGGATACCATTTCAATTACTTTGTATAAGGGAGTCCTAAACTGGATCAATCACCCTATAAGCGATGACCTGACCCACGTTTTTCAATTACATTTCAATCGATGATAAATTTATCTTTTAAATTTGAATTAAATGCATTAAATATTGATTAAAGAATCATGTATAATCAAAAATACATCAAGATCGATTATTACGTCTAACATTTGGACTCTTTTAGCTAAACAACAATAGCTCGGTACTGATAGCGAGTGGTCCTGGTGGAGCTTCTTACACAGTACGGACGGTGGAAGGCACAGGGTCAGCGCGGGCTCGCACAACGCTTTCCGCGCTGCAGAAGCACACGGCATACGCTGTGGTGGTACAGGCTTACAACAGCCGCGGTGCGGGGCCCGCATCGCCGCCCACGACTGCCACCACTATGGAAGACGGTAATACTGACGGGAGACAGGCAATTGATGCAACGTATTTTAGAAAATTTCATCAGCTTTCCTTTAAGCTGTAGCTTGATTATATTAGTCATATGATATTGGGGCCTTCAAAAGTAGAGTGAATAGGCACTTACTAAGCTAGCGCGTACCATCTTTCGACCAAATCTCCACTTCACCAGGTGGGATCGTGGTCAAGCGCTAGCTTATAAAACGTAAAAAAAAAATTGTACCTAGAACAAAGTTAAACATAAAAACGCCGGCTATATGTTATGATAATAATAATGAGCTGGTAAAAGCTATAAAACTTTTGTTTTGTTCTTAACTATAGCTTTAATACTTTTTAGAAAATTGGAGTTTCAATTCGATTTCACTCAAAATAATACAATAAAATATATTTTATCTTATCTTAGTGCCAAGTCTTCCGCCTGGATCCCTGCAGTGCTCCGCGCTAAGCTCGCAATCAGTGCGTGTCACCTGGGAGCCGCCGCCTGTCAGAGGACGCAACGGAGTGTTGCAAGGATACAGGGTCACATACGCACCCGTCACAGATTGGTATGGTAAGTAACAAGCTACGATGAGCCACCTTTAGTGAAGAATTAGTGTTTAAAACCAACACTAAGGGACTGCCTACATACCTCTGAAGTACAACAGTAAATGTATAAAGTTTAATTTGTTATTGTTATTGATTAATTTTCAGGTATAGAAGAGGCAGTTACAAAACAAATATCGGCATTACACACCACGTTATCAGGGCTACGAAGGTACACAAACTATTCTGTTACTGTCTGTGCCTTCACTGCCGCCGGTGACGGAGTAAGAGCTGCGCCCGTCTACTGTCAGACAGAAGAAGATGGTAATATTTATAACTATTTATAAATAATCTTATTAATTTATAATCCAATCAAGACTCAACATTGTTACAAAGCTTTAGGAAGAACATAGAAAGTATGAATTACGTAAAAGAGGATATGCGTAGTAATGTGAAATCAAATATAACGACTAATCCTATCCGCAGTAGGGAAAAGTGCAGGAATATGAGATTCTTTAACAACAAATTTAATCTTTTCAGTACCCTCTGCTCCAGCGGATATTAAAGCAGTTGTGTCATCACGGAACAAAATTCTTGTATCATGGCTTCCACCGACATCGCCTAATGGAGTTCTCGTTGGCTATACCTTGTACATGAGCGTCATAGAAGACGGACGAGAAGTAAGTATTAAGAAATTTGTAATACTAAATGCTTAAAATGAATATTATTTAGAAATATTTCAATGTATTATAGGAGGGTACACATAAACGAATGCTGTCTCCGAGTACATTATCGCATGAAACCGCAAGATCACCGCCTAGAGGGACTCATCAATTCTGGGTATCTGCCTCTACAAGACTTGGGGAAGGTGAAGCGACTCGAGTAGTTACTGTTTTACCTTCAGACTCAGGTATTTGACATTTGATTTTTTCCATGCAACATTTTATTCGCTTTGATGCTATTGTCGATAATTTAAATCGTATTAACTTTGTCAACAGTACCAGCAAGAATAACTTCCTTCAGCCGTAGTATAGTTACTCCGTGGAAGGAAAATATTTCATTGTCGTGTAATAAAGTTGGTGTCCCAACTCCATCTACCACTTGGAGTATGAATGGTGCTGTACTGGAATCGACTTTGAGGAAAAACGTTACCAATGACGGAACTTTAATCATAAGGTAAAATTTAGTTACTGTCTTACTGTCGCATCTTTGTTTTAAACGTCACAATTAATCCTTTGTAATTTACATGACTCGTAACCTTCTATAGTGTAAAAAATATGATCGATTTTGAATTGCATGATATCATTTTATAGTTATTCGGGCTTAATTTTATTTAATTTACTATTCTTTGTTGCCAGTATGACACAGTATGCGGACAGTGGTAACTATACTTGCACGGTTGAGAATGCCCATGGACGGGACGAAGTGACTTACAGCGTTGAAGTAAAGGTGCCCCCCCAACCGCCTGTGCTGGCCGTCGTCGACTCCTACGCGGACTCGCTGCACCTACAGTGGAGTGACCAAGGGGATGGAGGCAGCCCTATTTTAGGTGAATTTAAAAAAAAACAAGACATCTGTGTAAAGAATCTCTAGAAATATTAAAAGAACCAAGATAAGTTACCAATTTAATGTAATCTTAATGATTTATTTTATGTTGGCACAGGCTACGTGATTAACTACAAGCGTGAACACGGTGACTGGGAAGAATTGCAGGTGGAGGCGGGCACGTCGGAACACGTGCTGCCCAATCTGTGGTGCGGCACTCGCTATCAGCTCTATATTACTGCCTTCAACCGCATCGGCACCGGCCTGCCTTGTGACATCGTGCATGCTTACACTAAGGGCACTGGTTAGTTTTACTTTCAGTTACCGGTGCTTTGAAGTGTTTTATAATCAAGCTTTTTACGACACGACCTTAAGAAAACTACTATTAATTTGCCTTCAGTGCTTTTAGTATTTATGGTCATACAAAAATTCTTTGTCTATTTCTGTTAATCTTGATTTAAAATCAAGCAACAAGTTGTAGCAGATAACAAAATTAGATACAGAGGAAAGACAAAAACGATTTCTTTTTTAGTCTTTCAAGTCCAATTATAATTCTGTTTCCAGTGCCTGTGAAACCAAAGCACTCACAGATGATAACGCTAAATACAACAACGGTTACTGTTTGGTTGGACTCTTGGGGAGACGGTGGCTGCGGAATACTATATTTCGTTATTGAATATAGAGAAATAAGTCAAACACCGGTAAGAACTATAGAATTTCCGTTACAGAATTCAAGTTACATTTCGTTAGAAAATATAGTACATACTAATCATTCAGGTTGACTATTTTATTAATTTTATTAATTGTGTTAATTTGTCTTAGTGGCGGTTGGTGTCAAACAGCGTGCAAGCAACAGAGCGCGTGTTCAGCGTTACCGGCCTGGCGCCCGCCACACACTACCAGCTGCGAATCACCGCCCACAACAACGCCGGACACGCCCTCGCCCTCTACAACTTCACCACGCATTCTCTCACAGGCAGTCAGTTTTTATTCTTTATATAAAACTTCAACACGCATTCAAGTTTTCTTATTTACAACGTGCTATCTAACAGTGTATATTCTATTATAACTCGGACACGCCAACTTTTTCAAGGATGTGTCCAAACGAGCGGCAGCCTAAAGTTAACTGATTCGATTCCCGCAACGCCATAGTAACTGCAGATGTGTTGTCAAGGCATTTAAAACTGGTCGAAGTACCATTTTGTTTATGTATCCTAACGTGTATTTGTGGTGTACATGTGGCGCAGTAGTGGAGGGCGAGGTGTCGCCGGCTGTACCTGCGGCAGGCGCACGATCTATAGGAAGTGCTCGCGTGCTGCTGCCGGCCGCGCTTTCACTGCTCGTGCTCGCTGCTCTCATCGCAATCGTACTGCTAGTGCGGCGAAATAGTAAGCTATACTTCACCACCATACTATACAACTAGCAATGAATTGACGACTGTCGGTGTTCACTTGCAAGACTCTTAACATGTAATTTTCAACATGCCGCGTTCATCATTGTGATTGCGGCTGTACCTTCCAAAGTAAATAGTTTAGACTAGAATAAGTATAGTAGTAGACTACTATTCTTTCTTGTCAAAAGGTTTGCTAAAAAAAAAAGGTTTCTCTAACATTTGGTTATGGACTAAACACCGTTGGCAAATTATTTCCATGAACAGAAGCGGGTACAACAGAGAGCGCTGCGCCGGAGGCAGGCGTGGGCGAGTCTCCGTCGGTGGCGCAGCTGCAGAACAAGGTGAACCGCGACCAGCAGTACTTGGCTGCGCGCGCGCAGCACCCAGCCCCACCGCACCACTACAAGCACGCATCTAATGGTGCGTATTCTTAACCTGGATAGTATTAACATTATCAGAAATGAGAATAGACTAATATCAAGATTTCAGATATCCCATTAAAGAATCGGGTTTGTCATAATTCATAAGTATGCCTATCCACAAGCTTAGCCTACTTGGAGCCTAGTTGGAATGTTAATTACAAGTTACACAAAATGTTTCTAAAATCTATCTTAGTTGTTCCTGTTACTGTTATTTTCTAGGGCTAAACTGAACACCAGGTTGCTAGGACTAACAATATAACATACTTCATTTAGAATACATCGAGGATATCTGCCCATACGCGACGTTCCAGCTGACGAAGCCTGCGTACAGCGAGAGCAGCTACAGCGGCAACGTGTACAGCGGCCCTTATCATTCAGTGCGTGGCTCCTTCGTCTACCACGACCTTAAGCAAAACGACAAGTACAAGGTATGTACATATGACAAAGAGTGCAGTAATGCTTGCCCGGTTATCCGATTTATTCATATATATATATAACATATCCAAAAGACTAGTTGTCGCCCGCGACTCCGTTCGCGCGGAAAAAATCTTAATTAGTATGTGTTCCTCTAGGCTATGTTCTAAATCTATGGCAAATTTATCGATATAGTCGTTCTGGAGATACTTTCAAACATACATCCATGCATCTAAACATAATATTAGTAAGAAATATATAATAAATCGATTATTTTCCAGGGCAAAGAACCGGAGTATACAAAAGTTAGAAGAAAAGGCGCGAGACTCCGAGACCCTCATTCGGAAAGTCAAGGTACGGTCCGTCTGGCACATAGCTTGCATAAGATTACTGAGCGTATCTATAAGTAGTTAGCCTAATTGATTAGTTAGCTAGATTGCACTTTCTATTGATTAAGTTTACTTTTAACCCGTTTAAGTTTTAAGTACAGATTTGAATTTGACATAATGATCGCCTTTTATGCAACCTGATGGGAGCGTAACTGGTGTTGTAATTTATAAAGGTAAGCATGCACACAGTGTATCGTATTATTCGATGTTGACCTCGATTTATCGTTCGATTGCTTCCTTTCCTAGCGAATCGATTCCATCGTCACATCACTCGATTAAATAGAACGACGAATGACTTTCTATTATCATAGCTTATACCTTGCCATCATGACTTCTTTTTACCTGCTATTTTAGCATTCACACATCACGAGATCATAAATAATACCACTGTCTTTTTCAACCATGACATCGTAAAACCATTTGTGTGTCATTTGCTTCCCGCTGATCGAATATTTCACGAAAACTTACTTTTAAAATTGATTTCTAATCAAGAAACGAATCAACAACCAATAGTCATTTCTAAATTCGATTCTTAATGTGTTTACATTTCTTAATGTGTCTTGAGACAAGTTAAATTGCGAATTTTACTGTCGTGCGAAGGTTTTCGTGTGGATATAATCAGCTTCACCATGCGAGGTGTCAATGCGCCGAGTTAAGATGCTGGCTTGTGTTACAGAGTCGGACAACTTGGGCTCCACGGACTCCGAGGTGAAGAAGATACTAACGCTGCACCTGCCCATTACAGAGTACGAGGACGACGCCAGCGACGACGCTAGCGCCCCCCACTCCGACAGCGAACCCGCCGCCAGGATACGACCCGCGCACCCAACTACCTGTAAATTACATGATTATTCATATATTTAAGAATATACTAAAGTAATTTTCGTTTAAAGAATGGGGAAGGCACTCAGTTCTGGGTATTTCCAACACGTGACCTACACTTCTATAACTGTTCACTCTACGAGTGATCAAGTCTCGCAACCATGTGTTCACATTTTCATTTTAGAATGTATTGTTCAATTATTTATAATTTTTAATCGTCACAGGGAAATATTTTCAATAAAATTCATGTCAAATCATTACATTCAATAACCACGGACAAAACAAGATTCTTAGCCACCGATTGCAAACGAGCGTTACATTAATTACTTTCTCTTCAAGCATTTATTCCGAAAGAATGTTGCACTGTTGCCAGTAAGAATTTGACGTTTACGCTTCACACTGGAGTTTACTGTAAACCTGTTTATAATTGGCAGCTAAGAATACATTTGGTCTGACCATAGTTTTTGTTTTAATCAAAATTATATCTCAATTTATTGTAATCAGACCCGAGTGTAGAGCGCGAAGAATCGTCGTCTTCGTCGGAGAATTCGGTAGGTGGCGTTGTTCGCAAGGCGTTCCCGAGTCGCAAGGGCAAAGCGGGAGCGCTCGGCAAGCGACACGTGCGCTCCTCCAGCGGATACAGCAGTCACAACGATGAAACCACATTCAGGTGATTTGATTTTTTAATCTATGGCAATGGATCTATAATCTATGATTTTTTTTCCTACAAACATGCATGACGAGGCAAGTTTTTTATCAATAGTAGTAATTTATGTTAGCTTTTTTTCATTTTAATATTCACCTTAACATCACATTGTCATAAATCTCATTAATTTTTTGCTATACAAATAACTGTAGAACATTTTTTTATTCTGGAACAATATTTTATCGCACTTACTATTTCAAGTATTAAATCACCCCTTGGATATTAGTCGATTCATTTAATTTCATATTGGTTACTAGAATCTTGTAAATAAAACTGTATTTATTCTTTCATTAAATTCACCTTTTTGCATGCGTTTAATCACTAATCATTTTATAATTTTCGAAGTGTTAAAAACAACACTCACTAGTTATTCGTAAAATAAAATGTACCTATAGAATAAAAACATTACATAAATGTTGTGTAAATTAAAGATAGTAATAAGTAATTAAACTTTTAATACTGTTGAATGTTAACATTTAAATAATCACGATAATTTTTTAAAATACTCAAAATACTTGGATTCAGTGTAATTTTTATTAAAAAAAACTAATTATGAAATGTTACCAGAAATGTTTTAATTGTTGTAACAACAAAAAATTCAAATATTTCAAAATAAGTTAATAATTTCTGGTACATTTTTAAATAAACTGTTATTAAGTATCATATCACTCATGTATTTCATTAAATTTATATTATTTTTGCAAATTAACATTTTTTTCTTAATTTTTTTGTTGTTCGATGTCATAACTATCGCTGATACGTTTAAAATGTCCAAACAAAGTTACTTGCCGATGCAGCATATCAAACTACCCGTCGTTCAACGAGCACATTCACCCGCCTTCGAGGTTCTCGGACGACACAGAGTGCGAGAATCACCATCGCCGCAAGCCAAGCCGCGCTCACGACAAGACCTCGCGTGAAGCATTTCAAATTAATGTATGAACACCTATTTAAATTACGCGAAATTAACATGTTTTAAAATTAATAACATAAATTAACACGTTTTAAAATTTTATGTAAAGTCAACGTGACATTTGAACACGTTTTAAAAGTGACGTATCAACAACATTTATCGTGAGTACACTTAATAGTAATGAACAAAAAAAGCATTTTTTCAACCGTTTTCGTACAATTACATTCATTATTGTTTAAACAATGGAACACGAATGAAATTATTTAAGAAGTATGTTAAATCAATAAGGTAATAAACTGTCTTACATTCCCCGTGAAATACACGACGTGGACAAAGAGAAAAATGATTAATCACTTAAGTAAGTGTTTTGTATGAAAGAAAGGAACATTTAAATAAAACATAATGTCACTAAAAATATTTATTTATATTAATAACTAATTTTTTATTTCATTTTGCTATTTATATTGTTTAAAAATAGAGCAAAAGACAAACAAGAACATGATGACGAAACATACATTTGAAAAAAAAAGGTATCAAAATAAATTGCTCTTTAAAATTATGCAAGCAATGTCTTTATGTTTTTTTTTGTCACTAGTAAAATAATTACTTTAAATTAAAGTATAACATTATTTGTCTTTAATAATGTTTAAGACAATATTCGAAGTTAGACATTTTTGTTAAAGAATTTGTATTAATCATTTGATAATTGGGATTAATTTTTCTGTTTGCTGTAATACCAATGATAACCTTTATCGGTGTCTAACTTTTAAGATATTAATAATTAATAAAAATTGCCAAATCAATTTAATGTTTGCAAATGTATATAAATATATATGGTTGTAGAAATTTAGTTTTTAGCAAGTATACAGTTACTTTTAGTGCCATACAATAATCATTTTTATACGTTAATTGATTAATTAAAAATAAATTACTGTGCCGCTGTCAAAGCGTATTAAGAATATTTTCGGCCCTAATAATTGTAAAACGAAACGTTAATTTTTATAGTGTTGGTAATGGTCTAGCTAGGTTCTAATGTCGACGTTGTGTCGTTGTAAATAATGTTGTAATTAAATAAAACTGACAAGTAACGAAGGTTTAACTTAAGAAGAACAATAATTAAAATAATACATGTAATATAATATATTAAACTTAATGCCTTATTGACCAAAGTCTTAAAACTAGTTACAGATGTAATTGTTAAAAATTACGTCTTAAATTCAACTATGAATTGTTTGAATGTTATAAAGTTTATGAAAAACTTTTTCATTGGCAAATCTTATCACTGTCTATTAAATATTTACATATATTATAACCGTTAATAATAGGGGTTTAAAAATTTAAAAGCATTCATAATATTGATAAACCAAAAAGACTGGATTTCATTTTAAAACAGTGTTCAATTTTTATTTCTTCCAATAATAATCTCGACAATAGTATAAAATAATAATTGTGCGATTTATCATAATAAATCATTTGTACTGCCCGACATGCTATTATTAATATTCATCGAAACATTTTTAGATAAAGACAAATAAGTTCAATCTAAAGGACCCCTTGATAATATTTTATTAAATCATAGTAAATTAAGGAGCACCAGAGCACCAGCTTCTGAAGCGCTATTTTCCATCCACACGGGCGAAGGTATCACGACGATACAGCCATAAACGTCATAATAATAATTATACTATTTATATTCGTCGTAATAATTAAATTAATATAATATTAACTACTAGTTTTTTATAAATTCTGCCATGTTATGACAATAGAATAATGTCTGTTTATAACACAAAATTGTATAGAGTAAGTCAAACTCGAGAACAGTTTTGATAATCGCCGTCATACATTCGTCCGTGTCAAGCGCCAAGTTAATATATTCTCAACAAAGACACAAGACAATATGTACCCATAGCTTTTTTGGTGAATACGGCAGAAAGTTGTATATGTTTAAATTGTATATTTCAATTGTATCGTAGTAGTTGTATTTCTGTGAGTGATATTACATAAAAACGTTTTGTATTACATTTTTTATTATGGGATTATAGTGTGTATATTTGTTTTTTAAATAATTTACAATTGTTTCAGTTGTCTATGTTTCGTAATTCCAACGAAGACTGCCCTATATTTAATTGAGATCTATTTTATATAATCTAGACACAAATATTTAATGCTAGTCAATCGAAGTAAAAATTAGTATTTAGTGAGCTAAAATATTTATGTTATCATTAACTTTGTTTTAAAACGTGAGGAAAATTTAGTCATTCCATATATAATTTTTATGTACCATAACAAACCAAATGTTTTGGCATTAGTATAAATCGTGTTTAGCTGAAAGTTGTATTTTTTTACTTTAACACTGTCAGTGTGTCGTAAGCTCATATAGACCTCTCTTCAGGTCAAGCCTAAGTGTGGCCCAGTAATGATTGATTGACTTCCGATACGCGTTTGAATTTCCTCGCAGATATGTACGACAGTAATTTTCTTCGTAAGATAAAAAAATACTACTTATTTATTAGTTTTCCCCTTGGGTAGGGAACTGGTGTCCAAACTAGGGTGATGCCATGTGTGTTGGATCACCAGGCCTCCGCCCCACAGACCACAAAAAATTGATATTCCTAACTACTTTCAACTAAAATTCGATTTAAAGTTAATGCATTTATATTGTATCCTTTAGCAGGCCTCAAATAGTATTTATATAATCATTCTCCAATACTGTCCCTCTGTAGTCACCCTGCATGATTATTGTAATATTGATACAGTATGTTATTTATTTAATAGTTGCATTGCATTATGATCCTGAAGTTTGAACAACTTTTATTATAAAAATATGTATTTAACGCTAGTCTGCGTACCATATCATTTTGAACAATCCGTTACCGAGGGTAAGCATAATGTAAGCGTTACGATGTTATTACAGATCTGTTTTTATAAAGCAAACAAAAAATGTTAGGAACTGTACGATGTGAACAAAAATAAAAAATACATTTACTTGATGCCATATTTTTATTCTCCTCTTACCTACCTTGTATCTTCAGCTTATGTCGCCGTCCTATCATGAACATGTCTGTAACTCGTCTAGGTAAATTATTGAATTGACAATTTTTTTTTCATTTCATAACCAAAAATAATTATGCCCAAATATCTTCTATTCTAACCTAAAATGAAGTCAATATTTTGTTGCCCATTACAAAAGGCCTAGCAAGAAAATTTCCGATAAAATGTACTCAGCGAAGTCGACATTTGTTAGATTTCTCGTTATAATTTATACTCGACAGGGTGCTGCAAAAATACAAAAACTCGAAGAACCGGATAAATGTACATATGTAAATCGAAAATCGAAAAATCCGATGTCGATTTGAACCCAGGACCTGCATTACAAGTCAAGGGCTTAGCCACTAAGCCACCGATGCTTTTAAGACTTAGTAAAACAATTTAATAATAAAATACACACATATCTTGAAAAGTATATTTGGTAAAAGCTGGAATGGAACATTAAATGCCTTAATTTACAAAGCAAACCCAGCAAATTATTGATTAAACATAAAGTTATATATATTATATATTTAAAATTAAATCGATAAAAATGTGCAAGTAATATATTGGCATTTATTGTATAAAAATTAAAATAAATTTCATAAAAATTATATCCTTAATGAATATAGTTATAATAACTTTAACTAACATGAAGCTTTAAATATTGTCACAAGTGAGTGGGATATTGTAAATTAAAACCTGTTTACTGTCATAGATAATTGAGTTTCCACTGTCAAAATAATCTAACTAATATTATAAATGCCAAAGTTTAGATGGATAGATGGATGGATGTTTGTTTGAAGGTATCTCAGGAACGAATAAACTGATCTCTATGAGATTATGCACAGGTGTAGAACATAGTCTGGAAGAAAACATAGGCTACCTATTAAGTTTTTTATAATTCCATGCAGATGGAGTCGCAGGCGACAGCTAGTAAATATTCCTATCCTTCTTTCTCTAAAAAAATACAACTTGTAATACAGATATTATGCCAGTGAAAACCCACAATTAGAAGCATAAAGGTTTGTGACAGAAATAGGAATAAATGCAAGTTTTACACTACACTATGGGTATAAAAGGTTTGTCCTAAATTTCAATTTGTTTAAAGACAGCATTAATACTAACATATCCTAGCTTTTTTTTCTCTTTAAACTTTTCTTTAATTATTGCTACTTCAATTTATCTGAATTACATCATGTAACACTTCTTTTAATCCCTAACTCAAACATTGAGTTGTTTATAAACATGTTTGCTAAATATTTCTTACTGAATATTTAAAACTTCATGCCTAAGCAATAATACTGAACTAGCGATAACAATAGTCTTAAATCATGGTGCCAAATACTGGGTTGTGTCTGCAAATACTTGGTCCATATTCCATATACGCTTGCTTAGTGTGACAGACCTGATAAAATTCTGGAGTAGAACCAAGCAGGCTACCTCCAAACCACACTGCATACCGCTGCATGTTGTGTGAGACTACTTGCACATCTATAGGCTTTGGTGTAATCCGACCTTCTGATAACATTGTGGACAATTTCAGTCTTGCATCAACTGTACGCTTAATATCTCTTTGCAGTCTCCTATCAAAGTCTCGGAACATCGTAGAACCTCCAGATAGAACAATATTTCCATACAATCCTCTTCTTACATCAATCGGACATGATTGAATAACGTCATCCACCATTTCATTAAGTGGTACAGTAAAATCTGCATTGGAAAACTCAGGATGGAAAAATATTTCTGGTCCTAAGAACCTTTCATATCCTACATCAACTGAGAATGGGTTTTTAGTTATAGCATTGATTCCAGTATATTTCTTCATCCATTTTGCAGGATCGGAATCATATTTAGCAAACTCCTTGGCAATGTCTGGACATATATAGCTATATCTTTCCTTAATAGCTTTTGCAGTTTCTAAGCTTTGCTCTGGTGGGATACCTACTTCTCTTTCACGAAGCAGAGATTGAATAAAAGATGTAATATTCCTGCCAGCAATTGGTATATGTTTGATACATGAGCCAATAACATAACCTTCAGCCACTGGGACAATATGTGTTACACCATCACCACTGTCCACCACTATTCCTGTAAACGTGCGTTTTGCACATGTACGAGACTTCCAAGAGGCGGCGAGAGCGAGTACAGCTTGAACAGCAATGTACAAACCTGGTACATTGAAAGATTCAAACATAATTTCCGCTAAATATTCTCGATTTTCTGGAGTATTTAATGGCGGCTCGGTAAGTAAGAAATGATGGTCTTCAGGCTCCGCTCTTAAGTACTTAAAAATACATTGCTCGATATACCGTTCCATGAGATCCCAATCTTCAACTAAGCCATGGCGTACAGGATATTTAACTGAATACCCAGTGGCATCGAACGCTTCGTCTCCAATAAAGAAATCCAAATCTTCCACCGCTTTAGTCATACGCCGAGTACTTTGATCGCCAACTTTAGCGGTTTCCTTTATCGCTATGGCTGACGGAATGATAAACTGGGGCTCTTTGTTACCGGCGAACCCCAATTTTGTGTATCCAGTCCCCACATCGATAACACAAGCCGGTAAATGATCACCCATAATTGGAATTATTTACTATGAATAGATATTTTAGAAATAAAATAATTTTGTGGGTGCGGCGATTTGACACTTAAAAACTTAAGTACAAAATAGAAATCATTAACGTATGACAAATACCAAATGTCAGTGAACGACGATGATTAATAAAAACGTTCCATTTCACGTAAATATTTTTTTGATTAAACTTTATGATAAAAAATTTACTTAATACATATTAGAAAAGTAACAAAATAAAAGTTAAAGGTTGGGGTGCAAAACAACAGTGATTTTAAAGCGCTGCGTCGTTTAAGAGCCGCCTATGGAGACTTTTATCGCGTAAAAAAGCGCCCGTGCAACTGAGGCCTACCAACTTGATTTTGCCCTACAGGATACCTCTTGAAACTCGAAAAAAAATCTTTTTCACTTAGTTTGATATATTTTATCTTATTAAATTATTCATATTATAAATTCGAATGTTTGGATGGAGATCCATCCATTCCAATCGATCCGGATTATCAGGTTAAAATAATACAATATGTTATAAGCAAATAAACAATATTTTATTGTGACCTGTCTCCTAATAACATATTTACAGAATATAAATACAGGAATGTGATTGCAGAGCAGAGTAAACAATTTTTTTTAATTTGTATGAAAAGTACCAACAATGTTTTTAATAATTATGTTGTTAGCAATAAAAAATACACATTCACCTATTAGTAAGAAAAGTTAATTTTAATTTTATTGTTTAAATTAATAATAATGTAAAATATTGAAATTACATATTTATGAAAATCGTTAGTTTGGACATACAATCTTCGGTAAATTGAATTGACAAATATTTTGAATACAGCATGGATAATTTAAAATGATAGATCATCTATTCTAATAGCTTTTAATATAATACTATATACCTATAAAAATAAACATTTTTTTATGTGAAGTATGTACTTCAAAACATTAACTAAACCTACTCTATAACTTGAGGATAACCAAAACGAAAATATTAGATATTTGTATAAATGAATTCCAGTTATAAATGATTAAAGGTTTAAACTACATTTTAAATAATTAATCAACACATATTTAAAGGAAAAAAAATGAGTTTATTTTACACTGATTAATAAATTCAGGTTTTACAGTATGAATCCAATCTAAGCATACCTAAATATTTTGCATAAGCAAATTTTAGTAGATGCAAGTTTTATGCACCTAATTCAAATATTACCAACATTTAAAGGCATTGGGTACACTTAACATCAATTTTAAAAAACACTATCAGTATCATAATTTCAGACTTATGTAGACAAACCACATTATATAAAAATCAGCTGATTGTCTCTGTTTTGATCCAATGGATAAGGATGTTTCTAGATTTCTCACCACATTGCATAATCTGAATCTTCCATGTCGAAAATTGTGAAGAAGCCAATGATAGTCAAGTAAACGATGACATTGCCCGCCAATGTCAGGTAGCAAGCGGGCCACAATATCTGGAAAAACAATAATAGGCACATTTTTTTCAAATCGCACACAAAATTTTACATTTATTAAGGTATAAGCTCTCGAATATTCAAAGCTTTGAAGAATTATCAATTACATTAACTTAAACAACATTTTATATTGGTTAGAATAGAACAAGACTAGACAAGTAGATTGCCTTGTCAACTCAGTATTTAAAAAAAAAAACTTTTTAATACTATTCACATAAAAATCTTACTTACAAAAGCAAGCATTTGGATTGATAATGGGATATTGCTGAAATTTGGCATCAATGTAGAACATAGCAGGGAGAACACATAGTTTATATATATAGTTTTTTTTAGTTCCGCGCGTCGCGGGACAGTTGATAGACTACATAATTCCAAGATTCAATAAACAAGTTCTGCATTTATTTTTTTAAAGCCCATTGCTGAATGTTTTGGTTTTTCCATTTGAAATCTCTTTTTGATAATGTTAATTGTACTACTTAATATGGATAGGACAATATTTAACTGTAACTCAAATGAAACACATATTATCTCGGTTTTTTTAAAGAGAATTTAAGAGATCCTAACATTTGTCAATACAATCGTCATTGCAGTAGAATCTCTATAAAAGTAAAAAGATTTAGTGTACAAACCACACTAGCTCGAGCCAGCACAATGGGCAGTGCAAAAGAGCTAACAATGATGCCCATGGTGATGAAAATAGCAGTCTCCATACAAGAGTTGTTGGTGCCCCCAGCACTATCTGTGTGGCGACGGGCAATCATTGTTGGGATGGGACATAGAATGTAGAAAATCACCACAAAAAATGGCCACCATAATCTGTAAAATATTAATTTCCATCAATTAGCTTATAACAAAAGTCAAGTACAAAAACTGACAACCTTTGTTTCATATCACATCAATTGTATTTTATTAAAAACAATAATTTAAACCAAAAGCTACTATATGAGTCAATTTGTATCTAAAAAAAATAAGCAGATGAAGATAGAAATATCTTTTGGAAATATAAGAATTTTTGCAGAAAACAATGAAATTTTATCAAGATTGTGATAAGTCAATCAAATATTAAATTTGTACAGGCAATTGTAACAAAAGAAGTGTTTAAGAAAACAAAAGAATGATATAAAACCTTTCACTTGAAACCAAAACATGCAATCATCATATCATTCTTCCAAATCAAAGGTTTGGGTTGCTATAACAAATTTTAACCTATGTCATATTAGTTTTTATGTTGTACTTACTTGAACTGAGGCAGAGCGCATGCCAGAATAACAAATGTCATACCAATGGAACCAGCAAATGCCAGGGACACCAAACTGTAAATTTATAAATATTTCCAAATAAACTATTACAAAATCACATAAGAATATACAAGTGTTAAATATGTTTATTATTTTCAGAATATTTCATGTTATGAAGTTAAGGATATTCAAATAATTTCAAATCTAAATTCTTATGCAAATCTCGTTTGCCATTGAAACATTTCTTTTCTTTTTATTAACATAAACAATGGATAATCTGTTCATATAATTTCCTATGCTTCTTCACAGATACCATGTTTTATTTCTCTAAGTATTTGTATTTTATACATTTGTTCATGAATATTTTCAAGGCCACTAAATGGCATTTTTCAGACTATTAATTTTAACAACAAACCAGTCGGTACCCACAACACATTTGCATAAAATATCTAGGACAGTATGAAAACATCGTTTTAGACTTTTTCACTTTCTACAACTTTGTACTACTGTGACGTGTTGTATTATAATTTAATTGTACTCACCCTTTAGGATTATATGGTCACAACATGAAAAAGAAAAAATTATAATTAGTAAAAGTGATTAAGAAAATTGTTTGTAAATATAAAGTATGACTCATTCTTGCACTGAAAGATCAATAAGTTTTAGTATTAAGATGTTTAAAAATCGTACCTTTGATTCCAGCCATTATTCTTAAACGACAAAATTAAGATATTCTTAAACTATAATAATTAATCACAAATGAATGAAATGCAAATCCAATATAAAAAACTTCAATTTCAATCTGTCTAAAATTAGCACAGACAGAAAACAAAATTTTATTAACACATATAGATTAAAAAAACCACAGAACCGACGGCACCAAAATTGGATCGATTACAATAATCAAACGACTATGTAAAACTAAAATAACGCAACATAACTATGAGGTGGATATTAAGAAACGTACAAAATTAAATCAATTTTACAGTTTTTATGCGTTTGTATCATTTGGGTATATTATACTTATGCATAATTTGAAATGTAATACCTCGATGACAGTTATAAAAAGAGACAAAATATGAAATGTACTTTTTTGCTTTAACTTAACCTAACCTTTAAATCTAAACATTTAAAATTTTAATAGAATTAGTAATTATACCTCGTCTTGGTGTAATTTTTATTTGAAAATATATACATTAATAACATTGAACAAATATGGATGATGATGCAGAAACATATAAACTTTGGCGTATTCGAAAAACAGTTATGCAGGTAAATATACAAATACAAAGCAAGTTTGTTGTCCAAAACATAACTCAAGCTAATAATTTCATAACCTGATGTTTATTTCACATTCATTTATTTACAGCTGTGCCACGATCGCGGCTATTTAGTTACTCAAGATGAATTGGATCAAACACTTGAACAATTCAAAGAACAATTTGGAGACAAACCAAGGTGTGTATATATAAATGTATTCATCTAGATCTTACCCAAATAAATTTTTGTAGTTTTTGATAACCCATTTACTAACTTGTTTAACTTCAGTTTTTCGTCTATATTTTCCATTTTATAGAATTTCTGATTTATTAAACTGGAAATTGATGTTTTTGAAGTTTGTTTTATTGTATTTTAACAATGTCAAAATACGAAGTTTGTCATGTCATATTATTGAAAAAGTTTATATAATTTTCATAGATAAAGTTATTATAATAGATTCTCTTTTTGTAATTGTGCGAAATACTCTTTATGAAATAGCATTAAAGACTAGGAACAAATTTGTAGTTCCTTTGACATTATGGATGTCCAGGGGCATTGGATAAGACACTTTTATTAAAAATTTGCTCATATTTCTATGAAACATTAATTTTTCAGTGAAAAACGACCAGCGAGAAGTGACTTAATTGTCCTTGTAGCCCACAATGATGACCCAACTGATCAAATGTTTGTATTCTTCCCTGATGAAGCTAAAATAGGAATTAAAACAATCAAGACTTATTGTACTAGAATGCAGGAGGAAAATATACACAGGGCAATAGTGGTTGTTCAAGCTGGTATGTTATCCTTTTAGTATTTTTTTTAACTTGTTACAGAAACTAAGGTAGAATTATCTGTGAAACATTTGTGTCTGTTCTCTATGGACCTATGTTATTTTATGTCGTAAATGAAAAATATAATCATTACCATAGAGTCTAGTAGATCGCAAAAAATTAGAGAATGAAATTGTATGTTTTTCTTCTAAAATATTTAAAAAATCTTTCAGGTATGACACCTTCAGCGAAACAGTCTCTTGTTGACATGGCACCAAAGTACATTCTGGAACAATTCTTGGAATCAGAATTGTTGATAAACATAACTGAACATGAGTTGGTACCGGAACACATTGTATTGACTCCCGATGAAAAGCAAGAATTACTGGCTAGATAGTATCCTTTTTTCATATATACCACTATTGACTACTCTCATGGTAACTAAAATTAAATTGATTTGATGACCTGAAGATCAGCTCACACTATGCATGTGTGATGCAGATCATTGAACTGGCTTGCAGATCAGTTAAATATTTACCTGCATAGTTATGATTGTTGTCTCTGCTATTTGCTGACTAGATCATGGCTCAGCTCATAGTAATAATACAATGTGTTGAGCTGTAGATTACCTACTCAGTTGTTGAGTTGTAGCTCAACAGTTCAAGCTTATGTGAGCTGATCTTTTGAACTGGTTTATAGCTGATCAAAAAATATAGACAACCTATAAAAGTAAGTAATTTGGTACTTTGCAGCATGCGCTTTTGGAAATAAAGGCTTTGTAAGTACACATTTCAAATTCACCTAATGTGTACTCAGAGTAATCATTTTACGTTTAATGTGTTCAATACTTAATTGTGGAAATGAGTAAAGAATCATTGTGTTAACTATTACTAGTATGTAATTTCAGTTTTCATAATGTTGATACATTCTTTAACTCTTAAATCAGTAAATTAAAAGAAAACATGTTGATGAGAATACAAGCAGGTGACCCTGTAGCGAGATACTTTGGACTTAAGAGAGGACAGGTTTGTAGTTTTCTTTAGTATTGTAGTTTGAAGGATGCAGTCAAGCCAGGATAAGCGAGAAACTTCTATAATCGAGAGTCATTCTCCAGTCCCGAAGGAGAACCAACTGTAGCTTTTGTGTGTCTAGATAATAGATGTAAAGAATTGTCATAATTATTGTTATCTTGCCAACTATCTTGCTTGGCCAATATTTACTTAAAACTAATTCTGCTATATATGAGAGTGGTAGAACCCGCTTTAACATCTTCGCACGAATTGGCCAGGTTCGCCCGGTGAAATACCACCACCACACAGAAAACAGGCGTGAAGTGGAAGCAATTCCGCGTTTCGTCTGATGAGTGTGCGTCCCGGAGGCCTAATTTAGTCCTCTTTCCTTTCCCATCCTTTTCTTATAAGGAAAGGATGGGAAGTGGAAGTGGACTTTCCGGATGAGAGGATGCATGGAAAGGGAAAATATTTTCTTTCTGTGCATCCTCTCCTCCGTCGATTAAAGGTAGGCAAAGCATATGCAATTGTGTATGTCTATGGGCAACGGTCACTTCGCTATTTCAGCGATTTCAGGTGGCCGCTCGCTCGTTTGCCACCTTATGATATAAAAAAAAAAAAGAAAAAGAGCATAATTTTTTTTATATTGTTGCATTATTACTCTAATTTTGACAAAATGAAAAGGGAAGAGAACAATAACTTTTATGTTGTTTGTCAATTTATATATTATTTTATATTTTATGATTGAGTTGTAAAAATGTATGTAATATTTTTGAACTTTCAGGTGGTGAAAATTATCCGATCATCAGAGACAGCTGGGAGATATATCTCCTACAGATTAGTTTGTTAAGATTATTGATAAATATATTCCATATTTTATATAAAGTTTGTTTTATTGCTTATTACCCTATATTTACAAAAATCTAAATGCCAAAATGAAATGGCCATTGTTTGCATACATATGCTAACAGATGTCGCTGTTTTTAACTATTAAATTACTAAAGGCGTTTAAAGTTTTTACTTATAATAATACGGCTGTAGGTGTAGATATTCGTATTTCATGATTTTAATTAACGCTATTATTATTATTGTTCATAATGTTGAGATATTTAACATTTCTTAGTGTTTATCATATACAAAACTATAAATCTTTTTCTCGCTGCACCAACTGTCGTACTCAGAGTGTGTTAATGGCCAGTTACATACTATTTATAAAAATGGAAAGAGCTAATGCGTGCAAGGATGTACTGAAATCTTGATATGTAGACGTGCGTGTAAAAACATAGTCTATTGTACATATAATGTTGTGCTCTGTTCACACGTTAACCGCGCCTCGTCCGCACAAGTCGGGTAAACAATCGCCTTGTAAACTCCGCGATAAAATACATCACAACAATTTACAATTGAATTTTGATCGACGTGCGCTCGGGATTTTGCACTTTCGCGAGAATCGACGGACCCGTGTTGTGGTTAAGACGTGCGATATAATCATTGTTTGTGATGTAAACGATACCTTGAAAATCGATTATGTTCTCGATTATCGATAATCGTATAGGTATCGATTTTGATGTAGTGTGTTCATTTTATTTTGTTTCTTTGAGACATTTCTTTTGATACGATAGGAAACACAAGAAATTTTAGAGGTAAGTTTATAAAAGTATCTATTAATTTATTAGATGGTTATGGTAAATAAAACTCATACTTCTATCAGATAGCTAAATCAGTTAATCAAATTGTATAGTCATTGTTTATTAAGGTTAGTTCTTTAATTTATTGAAAAGGGCTTTGTCGTAATGTCACTATACTATCTCGCATATATTTTTATTAATAATAAAATCTATTAACTAATTTTCTAAATTACTTCTTAAAAAAAAATCTGCCAACAAAGCTTACAACGATCAATTTCCTGAACGTCGAAATACTAATTTCATAAAAATCTTACTCTAGAAGATTATATGACTGAATTACCATTGAATAATATATTTTTTAATATTAGCAGATTTTTGTTTAATTATATTTTTTTCTTGTACTCTTTTAACTAAGCTGTAGGCTAGTATATAGCTTACAATAATATTCAACTCTCCGGATTCGAACCTTCGACTACGTGATCAGAAATCTGTGCCCTTATGGTTCGAATGGGATAAACACATTATAAAATTTATTCATTACTAGCTGTCGCCCGCGACTCCGTCCGTGCGGGATTAAAAATAGATGTTGGCCGATTCTCAGACCTACTTAATATGCTCACAAAATTTCATGAGAATCGGTCAATCCGTTTCGGAGGAGTATGTGAATGAAAATTGGTACACGAGAATTTTATATATAAGATACTAAAATAACTTACGCTATTTTCATTTATCTACAGTAAATTATATTGGTTAAAAAACGAGTTCCATCTAGTAAAAGTATGTATGTTTCTAGTATCATAGTGAATATTATGTTGATAATAACATAGGAAATCTATACCTTATGTACTTCCATGTCAAAGTTCCGAGGATCCAAACTAAGGTAAGTCGGTTCAATAGTAATTTTATGCAAAATCACATGTAAAACACATTCGCATATATTATAAACAACTGTTATCCGCAACAGTAGCATTTTACGATGTATACAGAAGTACGGCAGATGTGAAATTCTTTCGTAGAACAAACCTGTTCGGAGAACTAGGATATGCGAGTGTTTAATTATAATATTGTTGCACATTCCGTTTTCCTGTCATTCTCTTCTTTGTATACTCATTACCTCGTTAGATTGCTGCATCTCATCTATACTATTAAAAGCACGCGAAGTTAGGTGTTTGTATTACTTTGATGTAGCTACGTAAATAAGTATTGCCGTTTACAAACACAAAGACAGATATTTCTGTTTGGATTATAACGTAATATTACGGTAAATTATAACCTTTGTCTGAATGGATGTTTTAAACACGACAGTTTAGCTGTTACACGTTACTCAGTCCGCGCGAAATTAAAAAAAAAGACTATGTTCTACTATGTCAAAATAAGCGAGATCTGTTTAGCCGTTCTGTAGATAACTTCTAACAAACATCTATCCATCTCAACTTTGGCATTTATAATATTAGCAAGATTAGGTAATTTTCGGCGACATTGTAGTAAATAACTGATATTGAAACTACCACCTATTGACAAATGAAACAGTAGCCTCCCATAAATCAGTATTTAAAATATGAATAAGTTAAGCCTGTCAATTTTATCCCGAAGACCATCCTTGCAGTGACAGGGAGTCTAGAATTTCCTTCTTGTTTGTTAAACTTATCACCCTACCCAGAATCGGTTGCTCACGAAATCCGAGTTAGAAAGTTAAGAGTTCGTGATGACACAGCATTGGCGTCGTTTTGAATATTCAAATTAGACCGGTCGCACGATGCACGCAGCAATTAGGTATTTTGTAAAAATTTAAAAAGAAAATCAAAACGACAAAATGAAATAATTTATGTAAACTACTAAAATATCTTGTATCGTGTCGTATATTGATTATTAATATTCATTTCTTTTCCATCATGTTTATTGAGAATTCAACTAAGATAAGAGATATAAATTTTTTGTGTAACGTAAATAAGATAATTGCTAGCTGCAAAACTACTCATAGAAAAATACAAATTACAGCTTCATCCAGCGTTTTTGAGAAAAAGGGTCTTAACAGACAGACAGACGGACAACAAAGTGATCCTATAAGGTTCTGTTTTTTTCTTTCTAGGTACGGAACCCTTTTTTTACGAGCGGGAATGCATTACGCATACCGCGTGCCTCGGGGAAAGCCACTCCGGTTATGTGGGACTCTCTCCACATCCCTAAAGGGACAAGGAGCCTACCCGCTAAACCCCCTCTGGTTCCCTCGACTCACTGTTTACCGGGGTGTGAGCACATGTGAATACTCTTCGCATACAAGGTACGGAACCCTAACAAATTCTCTGGTCAATGAACATTATATTGATATATATGTTCTTTCAGACTGCTCTACATCTATGCCAAATTTTATCAAGGTCTGTTGAACCGTTTCAGAGGTATCTTGTGACCAACATCCATCTCTTCATTCGCATTAATAAGAAAGGATCCAAACATTACTGAATTAAAGGACCTAGTAATGCCACGGATGCCCTGTTCTACTATTTAACAATTTAAATATACGATGATTAACTCAATACCAAATCTACTTTCGATTTTGATTAGTGAATGAAACATTAGGACATGAGTAAAAGCTTCTGGACCTGCATAATTTATGAGAGATCTTAACTATATGTAAATAGTACCTTAGTGAGAGTATGAACATAATATTAAGGAAATACGGAACCTTAAAACGAATAAAGATAATACCCACAGAAGTACGTAATCTCCACAGATTAAAAATGCAAGTTGATTAATCGCTTCTGTCAGTTAAACATTAAGTTGGCATTTTTTATCTGTCTTTATCGATTTCTACTGTTTAGCATTAGAGAGAATATTGTATTCGGAAGTGAACATCCGTTAAGTGCATAAGTTGACAGTGTTAAATGAGTTTTTATGTGACAAATGAAGGTATGGCCTGGTTTAATGGCAGTCAAAATGGCGGTGCATTGTAGAATTTTAAATTCAAAGTTTATTTCCTTTAATCAAAGAAGTATAATGTTTACAATTATTAAGAAGAATTATTGTAGATTTCTCCAACTAAACTTACACTAAGGGTCACCCTTAAGGAATACGTTGCTGGGACTAATATAACGTTAGAAAAATACCTACGTTTTAAATTATCTGTCTTCCAGAGTAAGTCTACTTGATAATGCATTCTTCATAATTGTTCATGAGAACAGTGTCGGGACGTTTTTGTTCACTTTGATTGCGAGCAGAGATGATGCTTTAATAATTGCGTTTGTATGCGAACAGTGAACGTGTATTTACGAGTACAGTCAAAGAATTAAATTCGCCTCCCACTTAGGATAGTACATTGTTCAGTAATGCTACTAATATCTAGCATGTGTATGTGACTATGACATGTTTTTGACTTAATTGCATTCTTAGTGTGAAATAATATATTACTGAAATGGATAGGAAATTAACGTCCTCGGCTGTTGTAACATTGAGTTTGTTAACCGGTGAATTACTAATTAAAAAGTTCCTCGTATATACTTCACGCCTTCACGAGCCTATATTTTTTTTCGCAATTTTACATCGTTACAAGTAGTATATATATGGGTGTTTAAAAATTCTAATTAACTTTATTACGTTTTTAATGGGAGAAATCAAGTTGGTGCTGGACAGCAGTCAAGTTAAAAGAAAAATTAGAATAGTGTTTATTTTTCATTTAAATTATATTTCTAATACTTGATTGATTACTAAGACTTTATATTTCAAAGAACATCAACTAGTGAAATTTGTAAACGTTATTTCTCAATTCCATTGAATTCGACTATACTACTAAAATTAAGGACACTTATACTCAAAGATACTTTGTATGCAAAAAATAGGATTTTTTTATTGAATATAAAAGTAAAAAAAATATGAGAATAGACTCAACTAACTCCTTTTTACATATTAAAATCTGTATCGCGGACATCGAAGGACCATAATCAGGTATTGCTTTTTTAAACGTGTTACGGTGTAGCGCGACATTCGGATAATATCAGTAATGGCCGGGCGATGGGTACGAAGGCGAGATCCGACGACGTTCCGGAAAGTTATCAGAGCGTCCCGCGGCGCCTAATGACAGGCGACGTGATCGAGCGCCCACAAGATCAAACGGATAACTTGCTATTACTTTCTACCAGCATTGTACCGTCTTAGTAGTTTTATAATTTTGTCATTTAATAAACCAAAAGAATATATGATATTCTATATCAGGGCCAATCTTACTATTATTATAAATGCGAATATTTAGATGTATGGATGGATGTTTGTTATAAGATATTTCTAGAATGGTTGAACGGATCTCGATGAAATTTGGTATACATATAGAACATAGTCTGGAAGAACACATAGGCTTACTTTTTTTCACTCCGAGCATTTTTTGACTTTGTATTCTTTGGGAATAATTCGTAGCATAGGGACTCGTCTTCCTTCCTCATGTTACTTCACATTTTTTCCTATTATAGTACATATTGACTTTTGTTTTGACGTGTCCAAAATATTGTGTCACGTCCCGTTGCTTTGATATCTCTGCTCCATAAGATTTTGTTATCTGAATAAGATCCATATACATATACAAAGACGAGAACTGAGTAGACCGACAATAATATTTTTTGGTCTTATTTTCGACCCTCTGTTCATATAGATAATTAAAATAAATTTTCATTTAAATACACTTTTAACTTTTGGTTTCTGTAAATATACCTCTGTATAAAACATATCGTCATCCCTGTCAGTATCTTTGACAAAACTGAGATAACAATATGTTTTAATCGGAGTTTGAGGTCTCAGAAACCCACGGTTATTAACATAATTATAACCAAATACTAAATGGGGACTAATCGATGTAAGAGAGAATTTCTGCAGAGATATTATTGTGGTATTTCAAAACGGTTACGACTTAGGGGCCTTCAAGAAATGATCGTACACTTTCCTTAAAGGCCAACAACGCATCTACAGTTCCTCTTGCGGAAGTCCATGGGCGTCGGATCAAATAATATTAGGCGATTCTTTGCTCGTTTGCCCCCTTCTCCTATAAAAAAAATATATTTCACAGTTTGTCTAAAATGAAATCTGTTGCTAAAGCAACACATTTATGTTTCTTCCTTAATATATATTTTGCGAAATGCAATATTTAAAAATGCTTAATAAATATTAGAAGTTGCATTTTGTTCCAGTTTTGCAAGTAATTTATTGCTTTGTATATGTGTTAATTAACCAATTAAAAATGTTTTGATGCAAGTAATAATTTGAGTTCGACTATTCTTTTATCGATAGATCGTATCATTTATTTAATAATTTGATCCAAATAACGGTATAATCGGAATATTTAAAAGGTAAATTTTATAAAATAAGGATACCAAGGATACCCAATTAAAATAAAATAAAATATTCTGTTATAAAAAAAAATCTAAAATTAGGTGATATAAAATACGAAACTTAAATATATATTTTAACACATGGTAATAACATATTAACGACTGGAATGCTAGAAAAAAACTATAATAATATATTAAATATCTTACTAATATTATAAATGCAAAAGTTTAGATGGATGTTTGTTAGTAGATATCTCCGGAACGGCTCAATGGATCTTTATGAGATTTGTCACAGATGTAGAACATAGTCTGGAAGAACACATAGGCTACTATTATTTTTTAATTCGGGAATCGCAGGCTTCACCTTTTTTTTTTTTTTTTTTTTTAAGAGGGGAATGCTTTATGCATACTCCGCGCCCCCGGGTTGGGGGCGGTAGTTATGTGGGATTCTCTTCCGGATGGGAAGCATACCCACTAAACCCCTCTGTTCCTCCAACGCATCGGGACGGCACCACGGGCACGCTTTCGCTCTCGTCCGCGGTCCCGTCTGCGGCAGCTGCCGAGGCAGCTCCCTCTCGGGGGGGAGGCAACCCTCAGTCGCCGGTGATGGACTCCCCCGTGTCCATTACCAGAGGGCTATTGTGGGGGGGGGGGAGGGCGGCGATATACTGCCGCCTTCTCCGCCCCACTCTTCTACGTCTGAGCGGGTGCGCCAGGGGATCTCCCTCGCGCTCCCGCTCTTTTGCCTCCCTCTGCGAGATAACTGACTCGCAGAAGGAGGCAACCGCTGTCCATGACCTCTCGCTTCCCAGCATAGATCGTAGGCTTCACCTAGTAATATATGTGTATAACTATATTTTTTCTTGTTTTACATTGTCTCTACATTCAGTTTATGGAAGTTACTTCGTTAACTGTCTGCATAACGTCATCAGCTCACTATACTCACGAGGGGCTCGGAGCCTACCCTAAGTTAGGGGTGACTAGGCCATAGTCAACCACGCTGGCCCTGTGCGGGTTGGTTGACTTCACACATATCTTTGAATTTCTTCTCAGATATATGAAGGTTGCATCACGATGTTTTCCTTCGCCGTAAGAACGTCGGATAAATGTACATATGTAAATCGAAAATCGAAAAACACATTGGTACATGGTGGGATTCGACCTCAGGACCTGCAGATTACTAGTCAAGTGCTTAAACCCTTGAGCCAACGACGCTCTACATAACGTGCGAATTCCTAATAAAAGAATTATGACGTAATTCGTTTAGATCCCATGTATTCTGCACGAGTAGTCTTATTTCAACTTTCTTCTTTCATATCGCACAACACGAAATTAAACTTTGATTGCTAACATGAAATGTCAGCGAATCAAAAATACTGTTTGGTGTTATTAAAAAGTCATTTTGTAACGTAGTTTAGTTGGAATAAAACACTTTCGCTTATTTGTTTCATAACGTATGTTAACATCGGTCTATTTGTTGGAGTCGGATGTTTTACGAAACTCGTTTGTTATTACGTTTTATTTAACAACTTGATGAGTCGATGATGGACTGCTGTGTATATCAAAAAGTGTGACACGATACTCATAATTATTGACATTTACCAGGTAGAGACACAAACTAATTAATATTGTTTATATAGACTTAGGAGCGTCGGTTGCAATGCAGGTCCTGGGTTCGAATCCCGCCATGTACCAATGTGTTTTTCGATTTCCGATTTACATATGTACATTTATCCGACGTTCTTACGGCGAAGGAAAACATCGTGATGCAAACTGCACATATCTGAGAAGAAATTCAAAGACATATGTGAAGTCAACCAAACCGCACTTGGCCAGCGTGGTTGACTATGGCCTAATCACCCTTAACTTAGGGTAGGCTCCGAGTTCCTCGGTGGGGCCGTATAGTGAGCTGATGATGATGACGATATAGACTTCTATAAAAAAAATTGTTTTTAATATTTAAGAATAGCCTGATTCCTTTATTAAACGTAGTAACATTTGCAATGAGAGTTAGGTTACAATATCATAGCATATGACATATCAATTATCCAACCAAAACCATTGCAATGATTATGTGAAAACTTTCTTTGAAATCTATCATTATTGAAAGTCTATTACGGAGAGCACTATTAATAACATTTAATGGAACATTGCGGTTGTTTGTTAATCAATTATAATTATAAATGATTATACGTTTTTAATATCGTTGAAAGTCAGTATGGGTTAATATAGTTATTTTCAAAGTGGTCCATGTCCCTCTGAAGTCTATGGAAGACCCGATAGAAGTGTATGAAAGACCCAACGCTGTGGGAGTAAACGAAGGCCAGAAATAAATTTGAGACCTCACAAATAAAAGAAGTTTTTTCAACTGAGATAGACGCCAGCAACTTCTTTTGCACTAATGGGTCGGCTCTCCCTGTGCAATACCATAAACACACGGAAGATAGATGTTAAATGGAAGCATTACCGCGTTTCGTCTGTTGAGACGAGAGATCAATAGTGGGTTCACCGAATGATAGTTTCGAGGATTTTTTTTGGGATTTTCTTAAATAAATGGTTTTTAATAATGGAGGATCTCAAATCAAGTTTTAATATTATCGTAGACTTTACTAAATCCTTTTTATTACTTTAGTGTCGAATAGAACCGGTCTAATTTTGCAGAACAGACAAATATTTGTGTTCTTTTTAATTTTTATATGCAATAAATTAACTCTAAATGATTATGGGTGCATTGGGTCAGCAACCTTACACAATTTATTGGACGTCATGATATGTTATTTCTAAATCTGAACGCGCAATACTTCTGATAAAATCAATATACTAATTTTATTAGTGTTCTTAGTTACAAGTGGTCGTTGTGTGTCGAAATTAGATTTTATTTTATACCACGATGTCGCGTGTCGATTAATAGAAATTTAATAAGTAGCCTATGTGTTCTTCCAGACAATGCTATACCACTATGTCCAACTCATCAAGATACCTTCTAACAAACATCCATCTAAACATTTGCATTTATAATCTTAAGGAATATACTAGATAGTAGATAGTCGTGTTTTTAGAACGGGAAATTTACTTTTATTTATAAAGTAAAAACCTAAAGAAGTCTTATTGTAAAAGTTGGTAATAACTTTCTCGGTCAGCCGCCTATGATATTACCTAGGTACCTTGGTAGTTTTATTATCCTCTCTCGGAAGACAAATTGAGCCCTAGAATAATTTCCCTTCGTCAATCATTCTTGGAACTAAGCATTAAATAAATCGAACTCCAACTTTTTATAGTATTAAAATACTGGGTTTCATACTGTTTTGTTATATTCTGAAATACCATTGTAAAGATGTTATAAATTTCAAAATAAATTATACCATTGGGTTTTGAACTAAAATTTGTAGAATTTATGCTAATCCTACATTACTTACTTCACCAAACGAAGGGTAGTTAAAAAAAACTTACTAATATTTTCAGCAAAAGTTTAGATACAATTATGATTGTTACAAGGTATCTAGGGAACGGCACAACGGACCTTGATGAAATTTGGCACAGATGTAGAACATAGTCTATTAATTAAGTTTTTTTTTATTCCGCGCGGACGAAGTCAGGCGCGACAACTAGTATAATAAAAAAGAATAACTAAAAATATATTAAATAATTGTAGTGTACACATGATGTATTTTTGTTACTGATCACGTAAACCCAATTTTTTGTCTGTCTTTCTGTCCGTAAGACTAGTCTGTTCCGGATAATCTCCGGCAATGTACGCGGGAATATTATAAGCAACTTTTTTTATTTTAATTTTGCGCTGACAGTCACTGGCATATAAATAAAATGAAATTCATAAAAAAGTTTTATTGACATGTTATATGCACACAACGGTACGGTAATTTAAAAAAAGATATCACTAACTAGGATAATTTATCTAGTTTATTACTAACAGTACACTTTCAAATACTGTTAAAAAGTTTATAGTTATTTACTATGGAATATTTTATTAAAGGAACCGTATTAAATAAACAGATATATGGTGGGAACGACGCGTATGCAAATGAATAACGAATAAATAATGGCGAATGATTTGTTGAATTTTTGTTGCAATTTTTCGCAACCGATCTTGTGGTATTGGAATCGAATACCGTATTAAAGTGAAAGAATTTCTTAGATATCTTTGCTACGAATAAGTTTTATATTACTTATACATTAGAATAAGCTTTACTGTGAACAAACTAGAACCAAAAAACACACTTATAGACATTTATCTACTAGTATTGCTTTGGAATTCAAAATGAAACATTTCATCAAGGTGTTAAACGAAAAATGTTGTACATTTCTTCCGATTATATCGCAATTTCATACTAGATTACGACTCAGCGCTGGCTTAATTTAATAAAAACTAGATGTCGCCCGTGCATCTGTACGCTTAAATTATTATAAAAAAATATATAACTAGCCTATGTATTCTTTTACATCTTTACCAAATTTCAACGAGATCCATGCAGCCGTTCTTGGGATACCTAACAAACATCCATCCATCAATCAAAGCTTTCGCATTTATAATATTTGTAAGATTGTCACAGATCATTGGTTTTTTTTTATATCAAGGTGGTAAACGAGTAAGCGGCCACCTGAAATCGCTGAAATAGCGAAGTGACCGTTGCCCATAGACATACGCAATTACATATGCGTTGCCTACCTTTAATCGACGGAGGAGATGATGCACAGAAAGAAAATATATATCTTCCCTTTCCATGCATCCTCTCATCCGGAAAGTCCAATTCCACTTCCCATCCTTTCCTTATGAGAAAAAGGATGGGAAGGGAAAAGGGACTAAATTAGGCCTCCGGGACGCGCACTCATCAGACGAAACGCGGAATTGCTTCCACTTGACGCCTGTCTTCTGTGTGGTCGTGGTATTTCACCGGGCGAGCCGGGCCGATTCGTGCGAAGATGTTAAAGCGGGCTCTATCACTGTTATATATAATTGTAACATATCGTGATGTAAACCATTATCAAGTACACATCACGTAAAGATCAATGGTGCGTCACTGTTGAGAAATGAAAAACAATATTAACTCTCTCGTATATTTTTGTAATTAAACTACATAAAAACGAGTTTTTTTTCATTAAGATAAGTCTAATAAGAAGGCGGGAAGTTTAAATTATTACCGTTTTAATATGTTTTCATGTAAATGAAAAGCAATTAACATTATTATTCGGATGTTTTAGAAAACGACGCTTTTGTAATAGCGGATGTATGCATTACATTACGCTATTGTCAATTCGTTGGAAAGTTGACATAATATACTAATATTATAATGTATTTAGATGGATAGATGTTTGAAGGTGTCTCTGGAACGACGCTAATGATATTTATGAAATTATGCACAGATGTAGAACATAGTCTGGAAGAACACATAGGCTACTAATTATGGTTTTTTTTTACCGCGCGGACGGAGTCGCGGGCGACAGCTAGTGTATGATAAGTGTATTAAAAATTATAATTGTGAATAGCTCTTACGATAATTACACTAATGTGTGGTAATTTTAATTGTAAAATGATGTAGATTTAACAAAAATTTACTGCATTTATGACAGGATTTCCGGAGGGTCTTACTTTTGAAATCCAAGCAAGAAATTTGTTTTATAAAAGATTATTTAAACACATTAATTTCCCTCTGATTTAAATATGCATTTTGCTTCCTTGTGAATTATTAATAGTGATTTATTGTTTAGTTTAACAGTGGTAGACCCCGCTTTAACATCTTCGTACGAATTGTCCCGGCTCGCCCGGTGAAATACCACGACCACACAGAAGACAAGCGTGAAGTGGAAGCAATTCCGCGTTTCGTCTGATGAGTGAACGTCCCGGAGGCCTAATTTAGTCCTCTTTCCCTTCCCACCCTTTTTCTTATAAGGAAAAGATGGGAAGTAGAAGTGGACTTTCCGGATGAGAGGATGCATGGAAAGCGAAAATATTTTTTCTTTGTGTGCATCCTCTCCTTCGTCGATTAAAGGTAGGCAACGCATATGCAATTGCGTATGTCTATAGGCAACGGTCACTTCGCTATTTCAGCGATATCAGGTGACCGCTCGCTCGTTTGCCACCTTAAGATATAAAAAAACATAGTTTCTAGTCTAGTTATTGTCTAATTTAATAGTAAATCATTCTTTAGTGTAAGACGACAATTAAAAAATTTGAAGAGTTACTAAACAAATGTACCTATGAATTAATAATCATCTTTATTTATCTATAACAGTACTAGCTGTCAGCTGTCGCCCGTGACTACGTCCGCACAGAATTAAGGAAAAATACAATTAGTAGACTACGTGTTCTTCCAGACAGTTTTTTTACATTTAAATATCGACGAGATCCATGTAGCCTTTCTGGAGATGCTAACAAATCCATCCATCCATCTAAAAATGCATTTATCTTATATCTTTAAATGAGCAATTCTAATATATATAATTGGAATCTCGGAATCGGCTCCAACGATTTTCATAAAATTTAGTATATAGGGGGTTTCGGGGGCGATAAATCGATCTAGCTAGAAATCATTTTTAGAAAATATCATTTCTATATCATGATAATCAACTTAAGCATAAACTTAACTTTTTCTATCGGTAAGATCGAAAAATATTATTCATAATTCATCATTTTATTAGTAATTCGTACTTACATATGATTTCCAAAAAACACAATTTCATCCAGGTACTAATATTAGTAAGTAAGATTATATATGTACGAGTATCATTAAATAAATGACCAAAAGATTATACTTGTTGGGAAAGTATATGAAGTTGTTAAGCCAAGCTGAAGTGAAAAAGCAATCTAAGATCGATCAATAAGAAGGCAGATCGACGCCTTGTTAATATTAATCTCATTTATATTTTGTAACCTCTTTACTTCTAAAAGCGCCAATAGTCTTATAATTATCGGACATCTGATATTGTCATGGGTTCGAATCCAAGCTATTGAAATATAATGTAACTGAATATATTATATAATAACTGAACACTAATCTTTGTACAAGTAAAGTGTAAATTTTTAGAAGACAAGTAAATTTCGAATCATCACCATGAAACTCAATATACGTCCCCAGTGAGGGGCTCGGATCCTACCTTATGTGAGGAGTGACTACGCCATAGTCAACCACGCTGGCCAATTGTGAGTTGGTTGACGTCACACAAATCTCCGAATTTCTTTCCAGATACCTGCAGGTTGCATCACGATGTTTGCCTTTACCGTAAGAACGTCGGATTTGAATCAAAAATCGAAAAACACATTGGTACAGGGCGGGATTCCAAACCAGGACTTGCATATTGCAAGTCAAGTTTCGAATAGTCTGCCAATATTTAAAAACAAAAAGCTTTTTACTTTTCTTGAAATATTTCTTTGATTTTTTCTTTTTTCTCTTTTTGGTTGTGTTATTAGTGTTGTAATGTTTTTGATCGGATTAAATGTCTTATTATTATTATAATACCATATACATTTGTTTATCACATTTCTAATATAATACATTTCATATAAAAAAAATATATACAAAACATATTATATTAAAAAGAGAACACCACCGGCTGCGGAATCCCATGACTCAAACAACCAGTGGTCAGGACTGCAGAGACAGGAACCTTCTCACGATGCGCGCGGTTTCTAGGATAACTGCCTTTTGTATCGGGCCCTTAATCCAACTGTTTAGCGAGAGCTTCTTGAGATATTGGTCGAAGCTCTTCGCTATCAGTCCATTTACCGATACGACTATCGGAATAATGGTAGTCGATTTCATACGCCACATGGCGGTAACCTCGTGAGCCAAATCAAGGTATTTTAACACTTTTTCCTTTTCAGCTTTCACGAGATTCTCGTCATGTGGAATAGTGACATCGACTTTATTATTATTATTATTATTAAATAAAAAGAATATACCTCTGTTTTTAAGATTAATAAGATAGATATGAGTAGTATAAAATTGTACGACTAAGTTTTTATTTAGTATATTTAAATTTAAAGTTGTCTAGATTTTACTATTTATGGATATTTGTGATTGAATCCGAATTAAATGTATTTTGTATACTAAGATTAAAACTGGTAATCTTTATAAGGAGCGTTAGAAATATCTAGACAGAAATCGACCCTGTTTATGTTGCTTAGACAGGATTTTATTGTTATCTCCGTGTTTAAAAATGTTTTTCGTATTTAAAAATTTAAAGTTGCAAATCTTTCTACGATTACTTATTTAAATTTAGTGCATCCATTAGTAAAGTAGTTCTGAGAAGATATAGATTACGGTTTCTATTTTGGTAATAGCAAACTCTTATTTCAAGCTTATCTATCTATCTGCACTTAAATTTATCTTCAACGAAACTCTTTATTTGATGCATAAAATTAGGATTGAGTTCGCTAATTATCTTTATTTATTCATTCTTACTCATTATTTAAAAATAGATGAGATTTAGAATTTATATTTGTTTGTCAGAGTTATCGTTGGTTTCTGAGATCAGGGACGCGTTTGTTTCGGGTAATCTCCGGAACGGCTGGACTGATTTTAATGGGAGTTACACGGGAAGGTACCTGATCCCCGCGGGCATATTATAGTTTTTTAAATTCTGCATTACAAAGTAACGGATAACTGCCATTAATTAATAAAATAACAAAGGGTTCCAAAGGTGAAATCCGTCAAAAGTTGAATATTCCGTATTAGTAACAACGCATCCGCGGTTCCTCTGGTATTTCTGATGTCTATGGGCGTCGTTTAACACCTCGGTGTTCCCACTGATCGTTTGCCCCCTTCTGTTATAAAAAAAACTGACCGCCAACCTTCGATAGTCGGAGCCCCCTCCGACCTCATAAGATTTTTTTTTTAGAAATAATGCAAAACAAGTGTAATAATCTGTGTTCTGAGGATCATTAAAATAGATAACAAAAAGAGAAATTCACACAATTAAAGGAAAGTCTTTAAAGACTGCGTGTATCCAACCTTTAACATCTTTCCTAACTGTGGGAACACACGTCAGCCCGGTTTTGTTGGCATTTAAACAAATTAAATCACTCGCTTGTTCAAGTAAAAGTCCCTTATTTTACCAATATTATAAATGCGAATGTTTAGATGGATGGATGTTTGAAGGTATCTCCAGAACGGATGAACGGATCTTGATGAAATTTGGTATACAAATACAACATAGTCTGGAAGAATACATACTCGTAGGTTACTAATTATGTTATTTTTAAATTCCGCGCGGACGGAGTCTAGGACGACAGATGGCTTATTATACATTTTTCTTAATTTATGTATAGTGTTAAAAAATCAAATCAAATCTAATGTAAAACAAAGATATCTTAATTAACAATATTCAAATTTTAAGTGTTTTTTTTACTTGATATATTTTCAAGTTTTTATTGGATGTTATATTGAACTAATATGTTTAGTGTATTGGTTGAATATTACCTGTTAAAGTTTTCAAAGAACTGAGCGGCGTTGAACATCGTGCGAACTGCGCAGAACATAAATTTAGGTATAACGGGGCATGAAGGTATGCGGGGGGAGAGCACAACGCAGCGCGCAGTTGAAGGTCATCCACTAAAATGATTAAAATGCTCTATACTTTTAGTCAGAGTACCAAGAAAGTTGTGTTCATAAACCGACAAAAAGTAATCGCCACATGAGGTCCTCGTGAATTTATAATAAGCGTGACAAATTGGAATTAGTGAAAACTATAAAGATAAAGGTTATAAATTGAATAAAACTTGATTTAGTTGACGGATCGGATTCTAAGATGGCTATGATTATACTTAATTGGTGGTCTGGCTGGCGGATAGTTTTTAAAAAAGAAATCAATAATACGAATACTATCTCTCAGCTTTTTCAACTGCGGAGTCCGTTATAATATTCAATGGTAATCCTAGGTCCGAAATTAGGTTCCAAAAGTGATCGGAGCAATCTTACAATAACAAAGAAAGAATAATTAATGTAATTTGATGAAATTTTTCATTTAATGCAATAATTTCATTTTATTAATTAGTAAAAAGAATTAGACTTATTTAAGTCAATGTTAAGCAATAAGTAATATAATAGGAATATAATCGTTGTCGATTTGTCCCACTGTAGTTTTTTTCAATTGTACGTGTTACTGTTTGTAATTAATGTAATTTTTATAAATTTGAATGCTAAAAATATAAATAATTTATGTCAATAAATAATTTATATCAATAAATTATCGTTCGGAATTAGACTTATTTTTCGGCTAGTTAATATAAAATAATAGTTAAAAATTGACTTGTGAAATTTAATTCCGATATGAAAGCATTGTATAAAAATAAAACAATTAAAATTAATATAAGTGGACAAACGTTTGTATATTGTTGATGCAAATTATTATAATCAAATTAAAGCAAAGAATACAATATTCAAATTAATTTAATTTAAGCAATTATTATTAACATAGGTGTGGCAGACGTATTCAGAACCGGTCGTAGCATCCATAGTTCAACCGGTGGACGGTAACCTACGCTTTCACAGTTAAATACTGTTGCCAATTTTAAACATAGTTCTAATCTTACTTCTTACTAATATTATGCGAATGTTTAGGACGTTTGGATGGATGTTTGTTCGAAGGTATCTCTAGAACCGCTGAATGGATCTCGAAGAAATTTGACACACATAGGGCATAATATGGAAGAACACATGAGCTACTAATTATGTTTATTTAATTACACGCGGGCGACAGCTAGTTGCATATAAATACGTAATTACCGATACTATCAGATATTCACATAGTTTGAAACCCATTTAAACTAAAGCGTCCCCAGGCTGGGATTTTTAATTCATTCATTGAATCTATACTAATGTTTATTAATAGAAGCTCCTACTATTAGAATCTGTTACCTTATCTTTGTGTTTATATAGCCTAAAGGTCGACGGTATAAGGTTTCAGGATAGCATTCTCGTCCTACAAAAACCTCAACATTTTTTTTATATCAAAAGGTGGCAAACGAGCGAGCGGCCACCTGAAATCGCTGAAATAACGAAGTGACCGTTACCCACAGACATACGCACTTGCATATGCGTTGCCCACCTTTAATCGACGCAGGAGAGGATGCACAGAAAGAAAATATTTCCCTTTCCATGCATCCTCTCATCCGGAAAGTCCACTTCCACTTCCCATCCTTATAAGAAAAAGGGTGGGAAGGGAAAGAGGACTAAATTAGGCCTCCGGAACGCACACTCATCAGACGAAACGCGGAATTGCTTCCACTTCACGCCTGTCCTCTGTGTGGTCGAGGTATTTCACCGGGCGAGCCGGGCCAACTCGTGCGAAGATGTTAAAGCGGGCTCTACCACTGTTATATAGAAACTTTCGCGTGTTAATGAAGATTTAAACCATTTATACATAAGTCAGATAAGTTCTAAAGGTTTTTGTTGTATGTTATCGGAAAAACTTATTAATTAGAATAACGTTACAAGGGCCACTCTTAAGTTATATAATCCTAGTACTTATTAGTTACACAAAAAAATAATTAGTCCGAGAGACTATACGAATCAATTTGCACACTCTTCGATAAAGATCTAGAAAGATCATTAAGGTAGATATGCAAAGGGTTTTCTAACCAATAAAATTCAATTTTGCAATAATAAATGTATTTTTAGTATTATATTTTTCTATTAAAATGTTACTTTCGACGAGGAATCAAATCCGCAACTGATTTCGTTTAGCCACTGAACCATATGGTCGATATACGACGCATTATCGGTTAGTTATTTTCGTGTTAACTTTAATTTAGTGAGAGTCGATGGTAAACGGAGATGATCGCTGCCAATTAAATATTCTATTAGGCGGAGAAATTGGATATTTAACATATCAAACATGTTTAAGTTTTAAGTTAAATTTTAACTATGTTATTGTGGGTGTAGATAGTGAAAATGTTTTCGTTTTGAGGTTGAATGTTGTTATTTATAGGTGATCAAATATTTTATAATGTGGCACGTGTTTATAATTATGTAAATTATTTCTTTTTTAAAGTATCTCTTTTGGGTTTTTAGTTATTTGAAGTAGGAAAAGACTAGGAGAGTATGGGACGAAATATAATACAAATTCATTGATGTACAAGACTGTACTCTTCAAAGATTACTTTATAATCAATTTATAGCTAGTTATCTAACATTTGTATATTAAATCCAGTTACGTACAGTCGTGTAAAACAATTTTTATCAATGTAACTTTTATATAGCATTGATTTGAGGGTACTATTTTTTTACGTCCATGACCAAATTTTTGACATGTTATAAATCACTCAGTTAAAATTTTCTTTCTCATTATTTATTCTTCAAAAGTTAAAGCCACTTTCTCCATCAAATATTTTTAATAAAAGAACAAGTTAAGTTAAGAGTTAATGTTTAATTCATACAAACATAATATTTTCGAAACTGGAGCTAAATTGTAAATTAAATTTGACTTTTATGGATATTACCCATGTCGCAATATAAACACACTAGTGACCCACCTTCACCCGGGTGGCAAAGGATATACGTCTGATCTCTTTTCTGACATATCAATATTCTTCCCGTTGATATCCTGTTCATTAAATAGTAAACACTTTTTAAATACCCCCTAGCCCGGCATCTACATCAAATCATGTCCCCCGTGAGGGGCTCGGAGCCTACCCTAAGTTAGGCATGATCAGGCCATAGTCAACGACACTAGCTTCACACATATGTTGAATTTCTTGGCAGATATGTGCAGGTTATTATCGCGATATCTTCTAAAGTCTTTAGCAGAATTATATAAGGGAAAAGGCATTTTAATCTACATTTAATTCTCTTGATTACGAACAGATTTATTTGTTTAAGGATTATTATTAAAAACGAAAAAAATTGTGCCGTAAATAGCGTGCAGTTTTAAATATGAAGATTTTCGTGGAATGACCTTGATACATAACTTCTTCCTACTATTAAAACCTTGTTATGATAAATAATAAAACTATTTAAAAAAAAAACTATTTGATTCGTGACTATATCTTTCTAGAGTATAAGTTCTAGACATACAACTGTTACAATAACGAGAAAATGTAAGATTGTAATGAAGGAAAAGTTGTTCTGCGTACTCCTAATGTTGGTTATAATACACTAATTGAGGAAACGGCGTGAACATTAACTTCAAATCTGAATTGTTGAAGGGCGAACTTCCTTTATTATGAACTAAAAATATTTGTAGTAGGAAAGTTAGAAGTAAAATTTTTTAAAGTAATGCAACAACAATTAGACACTGTTTAATACGCTGGTTATTAATATAATGGACGTCAATGTGGTTAAAAAAAGATGTTTTATCTTTAATTATGTATCACCAAAAATGCTTCCGTTAGAGGTTAGTAATTTATCAATATCGCATTTTGGCAGCCAACTCATAATCACGATTTATGATATGTTTAAGCTAAAATGTAATTTATACAATTTGTTTTTTTTTTATAGTTAGCTCCCAATTATTTATATAAAGCACGTACTATCGGGGAAACTGGTGGCATTTCACCTCAAAAGCTATAGTCGTATGAACGTTTAGTAAGCGCGGAATCAAACACCGATAGGACGTAGCTTGTAAATATGTCTGTACGAAAGTTTGACTGATTTTGTCTTGTTGCAAGGAACAGGGAAATTTTTCATTAAGTAGATCACCGCGAATGGCCATGACTGTACCTAAGCTTAATAAAGCTAATAATACAAAATACTATCAACAACAAAAAGCCGAAAACTAAAGGAAAAAATTAAAGTATTATCTGGTATTTCATACATTTTATGAGCTTAACATAACATGCTTTAAACTTAATTAGTCTTTTATAAATTACATTTCCATTTGAAATAATTTAAAAAAGAGCAATGAAAGCGTCAGAAAAGAATCAACCTAAAAAAACAAGCTGAATCCAAATGAAATGGAAACTTGTTAATTGCATTTAAGTTATTTTTCGCTTTCGCTCATTTGATATTCCCATTTGTTGAGGGCGAATCGTTAAGGTCGCATGTCGTTTCTAATCGTTACATTATACTCATTTACTATTTAACGACCTGTACTAAATTATACGACCCTGTTACTTCGTTGTCGTTGTGACTATAAGGTTTCCCCAAGTTAGGACTAGAACTAGATAAAAACAAAGATTTGCAACAATTGTTGAGTTAATATCAGAAATAAGTTTTGTGTAGACTTTAAAGTACCAGGATTTCATTGAATACGGTTATTATAGTTGCTGTGTTTCGGCCTATCTTATTAATAATATAAATGCGAAGAGATGGATGAATGGATGAATGTATGAATAGATAGATCTTTGTGAGAAGGTATCTCCACAACGGATCTCGTTGGAATTTAGCATGGATGTAGAATATTGTCAGGAAGAACATATTACCTATTTTTTTTAATTCCGCGCGGACGACAGTAGTGCTACATAATAGATAGTTTACAAACCTCTCTTTCTATTTATCTCTACCATTTGAGGCTTACTCTTTCTCTATCAACACTGAAACTGAACTTTTCTCTACCACTTATATTTATTTGCCCCAGATAATTAATCGCTGGATATGTCGTCACTATTACTCCTAGTAGCACACTAAATAAGCGAAGTATTAACTAATTATACTTTTAACGCTAGAAAGCTAGGAAACCTATTGACAGGGCCGGTTTTAATTACTGGCGCCCTGGGCGAGATTTTTGAGGTGACCCCGTTTTTTTGCAGTCGGGGTAAATCCTCCAAACATAGGAATCTTAGGGCCCTTTTATACCTCACTCTGACGGAGCCTCTTTATCCCCGGAGCCCTGGGCGATTGCCCCATATAGGGAAGGCCAAACGCTGCTACCTTATTGATTTTAAAATATTTTTGTAGTCCATTAATTTCATATGTTTTTAGATTCGGAATTTAATTGAGCTATAACTTTTAATGAGCACTTGCAATATAATTTTTATAGTATGCAAGCTAATTAATATAGTTTCAATGATAAAGTGAAAATTTATGATGTTGATTTTGGTACTTGTTTATTATAGAATTTGTTTTTGCATAATTGGTCTTTTTGATTACATCGTTACAAAAGATCTATTCTAATTTTCTTTAACCAAATGTATTTAACATGTCCACATATATTGTTTTTAATTTATATTAGCTTTAATACCAGTCCCACTCACCCTGATGAAGGGCCCCCGATGGGCTCGAAACTAGTCGGTGCCGCCACCGGACGAATATACGTGATTTTAGCCGTTATTATATAACTTTATTATATTAGCTTTGTTAAGATTGAGAGCAAGGGGATGATATTTTGTATTTAGTTTTGAAATAAATTATTAGAAATGCTTTTTAGTTCTTTGATAATTTTTTTTTTTAATTTCAAACGGCTTAAAACTCTCATTGCCATAGTTTGCAAAATGTAGGCACTGATTACATCCTCCTTTAAAATGGCCATAGAATAAATAATGCGATACCCCTCGCACATTAGCATCAATGTTTATGATTGTTTTGCTCTATAAATATTTAATTTATATTTCATATGTATAAAAAGTAGTCAATTATGCAGGTAAAGAAAAGAGCCCCCCGGTTGTGAGAATGTATGGCTGTCTGTCCAGGAAGTGAAAATGATAGTTGAATCGACGGAATCTTTCATTGTTCGTGAACGAGCTCAACAAAACTTTGAAGAATTAATGTCAATAACAAACTCTTCTTAGTACACATTACAGCTTTAAAATTCCATAGCGAATATTTCTTAAAACGAACTTTATGTCTCGTACTTAGTAATCAAAACATACAAATGAATTAAGTTACAAACTCTAGAGACTTTATATATTGAATAAGACCACGATCCCATCTGATGTTAAGTGATGATGTGTCTGAAAGATGACACAAGCTAGCTTAGTAAATGCCTATTCACTATACTCTTGAAGGAACGAAAGAAGGAAGACTTCTATCAAACTGTAAATGCACTGATATTCCGTAGATTGACGAAATGTAAGCGCTGGAGATGTTGTCGTGCCTATCCTATAAAAATTGTCGATTTAAATCTAGAAAGTTTAATTATAAATTCTTAATTAGTTTAAAATAGAAAGTTGTTTTTTGATTTAATGTTACAATGCCAAGCCCAGCTATTAAGAATCTTTTTACGTCCCTCACCACTTTCATAAGGGCAATAAGGCGGCCTATATTTTCTAGTTCCGTGAGTTGACAGGCCTAGGTTTTTGCTAATGGTCATTTGCCTGCTAGCCTGATGGTGCCTTGATCGACGGCAGCTAATCTACGTCTTTGATTACAGTTATATCAAAGTAATTGAAAATGTACGCGCGAAAGAAAGTGCCCTCTTCCAATACAGAAATAAAAGCAGAATTTAGTTCTTGTTAATTAGGAAATTATAAAAGTAATGAGATATTGGCCGGCGATAAATTTAGGTTAAAAAAGAAAAAAAATATCTTTATATCTTTGTATCCTTCCTCCTTCCTAAAGGTTTCTAGTTTGTACTAGAACGAACTCTGTAGCCCGTTGCGTATGTCTACGCCTGTCATTTGCTAAATGCGACATAAAAACGTTGGTGAGGATATAGTGACATTGATTTTGATAAAAAACCAACATAAATATATTATAATAAGAAAGCAAACAAAACAAACATTAACGTCATTAAGTGTTATGGAATGAGTTCACGATTTCCAGCCGTAATTTTCAATTTCAAAGTAAGGTAACCATTTCTTCAAACCACAATGTCGGACGTGCTCCATAGAGTCACTAATTATGACAGTTTCTAGGAACTTCTAAGTCTTTACACCTTAGTATATCTTACCATTTATAAATGAAAATGTTTAGATATATGAAAGGAAGGATGAATGGATTTTTGTTAAAAGGCATCTCCAGGACGGATGTATGGATCTTGCTGAAATTTGGCATAGATGTAGAACATAATCTGGATGAACAAAGTCTACTTATTAAGTTTTTTTTTATTTCCGCGCGAAGAAGACGTGGGCGACGGCTATATGCATTGAACAAAAAAAAGTTAAATAGAGGTGTGTCAGGACCGTAGAGCGTCGGTGGCTCAGGGTTCAAACACTTGACTTGCAATCTGCAGGTCCTGGGTTAGAATCCCGCCATGTACCAATGTGTTTTTCGATTTACGATTTAATTATGTATATTTATCCTACGTTCTTACGAAAACATCGTGATGCAAACTGCACATATCTGAGAAGAAATTCAAAGATATGTGTGAAGTCAACCATGCCGCACTTGGCTAGCGTGGTTGACTATGGCCTAATCACCCTTAACTCAGGGTAGGCTCCGACCCCCTCGGTGGGGACGTATAGTGATGATGATGTGTCAGGACCACGCTAAACGGAAGTCGTTAATTTCTTTCTACCCCTCTGGGTTATCTGTGTGAGTTAATTCCATAATTTCAAAAATTAAATGATTCAACATGATTTATATTTGCAATATTTAAATTGTTTTGCAAAATATATTTTAGAAAGGAAAATACAAACAACAATTTTATACGAGTTTAAATTTGAATATTCATCTCGTTTGTCATGATATAATAATTATGTTAATTTAAACATGTTTGTAGGTACTCAAACCTAATCTATATCACTATAAAATATATTAAATTCTTCAAATTAATGACATTTAAAAATTTGGAACATTTATGCTAATTATTTTAATTCCCGTTGTCATTCTTTAATGAATTGTGGAAATAAAATTAACTAGCTTTCTATAGTAAAAGAATAAAAACAAAAAATCTTTTAAAACTAAGCTTTGATTTTGTTCTTCTAATTAAAAAGACAAACAACTCCTCAAGACAATTCAAATGAACCCAAACTCGATCAAGACCTCGCATTGTTACTCGATTTACGTTTGCAAATTCAGTTCAAAGAATAACCGGGAAATAGATCAAATTTGAATTGTAAGATTTGTAACAAATATACATACAACAGGTGACCCTTAATAAAAAATTGTAACAAATCATATCTAGGGATTCGTGTTGATTGCAGCCATTTATAGTGGTAGAGCCCGCTTTAACATCTTCGCACGAATTGGTCAGGCACGCCCGGTGAAATACCACGACCACACAGAAGACAGGCGTGAAGTGGAAGCAATTCCGCGTTTCGTCTAATGAGTGTGCGTCCTGGAAGCCTAATTTAGTCCTCCTTCCCTTCCCTTTCATTTTCTTATAAGGAAAGGATGGAAGTGGACTTTCCGGATGAGAGGATGCATGTGGAAAGGAAATATATTTTATTTCTGTGCATCCTCTTCTCCGTCGATTAAAGGTAGGCAACGCATATGCAATTGCGTATGTCTATGGGCAGCGGTCACTTCGCTATTTCAGCGATTTCAGGTGGCCGCTCGCTCGTTTGCCATATGACATAAAAAAAACACCGTGTGTTTCTGACACCAAAATCCCCGTTAAAAACATATTACTGCTATCTCTGTTTTGTCAAACATGATGACAGGGATGATATGTTTTATACAGAGACTTTAGTCTCAGAAACCAATGGTTAAACAAGCTATATGGTATTTAGATAAGATAAAAAACAATATATTACATTAGCTACCAATAAAAGTAGTTGCTACTAAACGTTTTATTAGCAATTAATTGAAAACGACCATCGCGACATTTGACACCGTTATGTGACTTCTCTAGGCTTTGCGATAGTTTAATAGACCGGTCGTTGCGTATACTGGACCTTGTTTAGGTGCTCATTAAACTAATCTTTCGGAAAAGTTGTTAAGTGCTTATAATTTGAACAACGTACTTTGAACTCTCTTCTACATCGTTAAGTATCTTCCGTTTAAACTCCTGTCTGGAAATTCTAAGTCATTATTTGGATCCTGTAAGTTTTCATTAAAGAAAGTCTGTCATTTTCTTTAAGATGGTTACTTACTTAACTTTTTTTTTACTAATTTTACCAATATATTTTTGTTCAGGCAGTACTTATGGTAGACCTATGATTAGTAATTTTAGTCCTTACGCTGCCTGTTTGTCAAAAAAGCAAATATCTTTCTCTTACAACTTTAGGATCCAGTCGATCGAGTAGTGTCTTGATTCTTTAGGACCGTTCTTGGAAGGAAGGTGCGATCGGATTTTGTTTTTCAATACAGGTTTAGTGTTAATCATGGAGAAATCTTACTTATATTATAAATGCGAATGTTTAGTTGGATGGATGGATATTCGTTTGAAGTTATCTCCAGAACGGCTCAACGGATCACGATGAAAATTTTGCACGAATGTAGAACATAGTCTGGACACTGCGCTTTTTTTAATATCGCGCGGACAGAGTTGCGGGCAACAATTAGTATTTTTAATTATAGTAGATTGTAGAGATGTTATTTCTTGCAATGTTATCTTTTACAATCTCTATAAATACGTATTGTCAAATGAAAGCGACTTGACTTTAACTTGCAAAGTTTCTTTACTTTTGACCTTTTACACAAAGGTTAATTTTATGCTAAGAGTTGGTTGCCTAGAATATTGGAAAAGGTGAATCGTATTATACTATATAATTTATAATGAATTCAGATAAGATTTGTCATAGATATTCAAAAAGAAAAAGAGTTATTGTTAAAAAAATCACCAGCCCTAGTGAAGCGTAGGAAATTACAAACTACATTTTCTATACAAATAATGTGAAAATTTCTTGTTTTTTTAATCTATTAAAATCTTGTGATATGTAATGTATATAATACAATACAATATTTATTGCTAATATTTAAATTATAGGTCAAAGAGCGATATGCAAAAAAAAAATTTTTACACTGAAAAAATTCTTCTTATAAACACCTATAACAATGTTCTTATTCAAACAAGCAATAAATATCTTATATCAGAGTAATAATATAAATGCGAATGTTTGTATAGGTGTAGAACAGTGTAAAATACCATATATGAGGCTACGTATATTTCTGGAAATGCGTACGGTTCCCGTGGGATAACTCCACAACAGTTCGACACAATTGCAATTTGGCACAGATATATAACAGTATCTTGTAACACACATATATACTTTTCGCTTTTTTTTAATACAGCGCAGACGTAGTCACGTGCAAAAGATAGTACATTATATTTAGATATCGCAGTGTATTGAGATTGTTGTTATTTACGTAATTATTAATTATTTTAAGGATTTTGGCGTTAATGTTAATAGCCTTTGCTTTTCTGTCCTCTTAATCTAAAATGTACCTAGATGACCTTTGATGAGCTTTGCTCGGTATTTTTTTTAAATTGTGCTTTTTGGAAATTATATTGAAGTACGAATTACTAATAAAATGATGAAATATGAATAATATTTTTCGATCTTACCGATAGAAAAAGTTAAGTTTATGTTTAATTTGATTACCGATAAAACAAGAATAAAATGACATTTTCAAAAAATGATTCCTAGCTAGATCGATTTATCGCCCCCGAAACCCCCTATATTATAAATTTTATGAAAATCGTTGGAGCCGATTCCGAGATTCCAATTATATATATATACAAGAATTGCTCATTTAAATATATAAGATAAGATAATTAGTGTGTCTGTTTTAATTTATCAAACGTTTTCTTATTATTATGCTATAGACAGGCTATCGATCATTTCTGTGATGATCATTTTTATTACGTTAAGCCGTAGGAATGCCAAATCACATAAATAATACTTAATTATAGATTTATAGGCTTTTTGTAAATTATTAGTTAGCGATCTCCGCGACCAATGTGGCACGCATAATAACTTTAAATATTCAAAGTGAAAGTTAACAATTTACTGTTTTTTTTCTTAAACGAAAGTATTAGTTAAAATTTAGTTTACTTAAACGCCAACGCTTTAATATGTTTTACTAAGTTATAGAGTTCTCGTTTAGTGTTGAAAGCGGCTCTCTGTGATCTATGAACCATGAACTCTATTTTGTTACGGTGTAATTTGCTAAATTATTGTTAAGGATTACGGAGGTACGTCTATTTTGCCGCAATATTGCACGTATTTAGTAACTAGGAAGACGTAACTAGGAAGTATATTAATATATATAATAATATTATAAATGCGAATGGATGTTTGTTAGAAGGTATCATCAGAACGGCTGTATGAATTTCGTTGGAATTTGGCAGATGTAGACCGTAGTCTAGAACACATAGGCTATTAATTAAGTTTTTTTATAATTCCGCGCGGACGGAGTCGCATGCGACAGCTAGTTATGTAATAAATTCGTTTAAAAATAAAATTAACATTAATTAATATTGATTATTTAAAATGTATTGGTAACACAATTTAATTCTGTACTGAAACAAAATAGAAAGTTTTAATTTCCATATATTTAATTTTCCGTTTTAATAAATTAAGTAAAACAGTGCGCTTTCGAAGTTTTAAGAAAGTTCAAAATAAAATTTATATTCAATAGATCCGGTATTAAAAAAATTAAGGATTGTAGGCATATCAAAATTAACCAAAGACAATACAAGTCGTGAAACTTTATGGCTTGGAACAGTTGAGAGTTCATATAGAATCAAAAATTGTTTTCCTCCCTGAGGGGAGAAAACTAATGTTATATTTATTTTTCTTACGGTCCAACCACCTTACTTCGAAAGCATGCAACTTTTATACGTATTTTTTTTATATTTTGAAATATTTTTTTTTGAGATTTATTGATATTCCAGATTTCAACTAAGGTAGAAAATAAGTTAGGAATTTCATCAAATACTTAGTAATTTACTTATATCAATATCTCACAAATAAAAGATAAAGATAGCTTTATTTTCACTCAACACAAGTTACATAATACTAATAATTATATTAGTATTAATTCTCACAAAAATACTTTTATAAATTGTGTGCATTATGTGCATAAACCAATAATTAAAAAGAAAAAAATCTACCTATAACTAAACACCACCTCCATTATATGTAAATGCTTAAAAATTATAAGTAGTGTCATGTCTAAATGTTTAAAATATGCCTGAATAAATTACAATATTAATAAATGTGTCAGTACATTTCGCTGACCTTCTTTATTCTAATTCCGCCTGTGGTCAAAACTATACGGATGGCGTTAGGGCAGTCCGCCCCGAAGCGCGCAAACTGGCAACATTTGTTCTCTGACCGTCTCATCGGTTCAACCGCGACGCGGCGCAGTGGCGCGAAAAATAAGCGCGGGAAAAATGACGTGCTCGAGTTGACATTTCAATGTGACGTTTTATTTGAATTGAACATTTTGTAGATTTGTTATTGTGCTTCTGGATTTTACTTTTTATCTAAAAGATACCCAAAGTAAGTGATTATATAATTAATGTTTTTAAATTATTTTTCTTACTTGTATTGTTACTTTTCTCTTCGTCACATGTGTGCATAATATTTTTTTTCTTTTAAACTTAGGAAGAATTATCATTAAATAAGTAAAGCATAAAAGATTGCTTTACTCCTATAGATAACCATACTTATATTACTCGTAAAATTAAAAAGCTAAAGATTCGTCGACTCATTTTATTAGCATAACATTTTTTCATGCATATTGAAATATATTTATGACATTTATGTAACGGAACATTTCGTCATTTATTGACGTAAAGATATCCAATTAATTTGACATTTAACACATTTATGTCAACACATTTTGCGTAACATAATCCTAAAACCTAGACCAGGTCAACAGAATAAATAAATTAATTTAATTTTATGATAGAATAATCTATCAACATTTGAAAGATTAAAAAAAGCTTTCTAAGTTTTCCTACTGCCACAGTCAGACATTTAATCGTTACTTAAGCAGCTTTTAGTAAACATTTGTCGTAATAAATTTACACTAAGAGTCTCATTAGTGACTAAACTCCTCTGAGTGCTGTAGTCTCTTTTCTTAACTATTATATCAAATTTAATCTAGACAATTTATAAAATTGCTGTGTCTAAAGAAAATCGTGGTGTATTTATTATGGTTAGAACAAAAAAAAATATTTTATTTTTGTATATCTGTCTGTCCTCATGTCCGCGTTTTTTCGGATAATCTCCGAAACGGGTTGACCGATTTTAACGTGACTTTTACTGGAAAGTAGCTTATGTGTGCGAGGGTAACTTGCGTTATTTTTTATTTTACGGTGACGAAGTTGTGGACAACGACCTACGAAATATAAATGTCGAATATGTTTGTTCATACTTACATATATCTATTACAGAATACTGATGTATTTATGTATTATTAAGGCTATTAGGACTTATTTCTATTACAGGGTAATCGTTATAAACACATAGTAACTAAAGTGTTTATTAATATTTTAATGATGCTTTTTGTTCAGTTTACAATATCTTTCTTACTGTATTCAAACTGCCTGGCTTACTTACTTTAGTGTTAACTATCAAGTTTATGTCTTAGTACATAGACATTATTTCTTTTCTTACTTCTTACTATCTTACTAATATTATAAATGCGAATTTTTATATGGATGGATGGTTATTTGTTAGAAGGTATCTCTAGAACGCCTCAACGGATCTCGCTGAAGTATGGCATAAATATAGAACATAATCTGGAAGATCATATAAACTACTAATTAAGTTTTTTTTCTTTTTAATTCCCCGCGGATGGAAATGGCGAATAAAGTATACAAAAAAAACTACTATTATTTCTAATATTGTTTCATGCCAATTATAATTGATTATGCAAATGTCTACTGTATCTGTTTTTTGTCATTTTCTCTCTAACAGGATTTTATAAGCGAGATGTTAGCCCGTTTTTTGTATGTGGATAAACTGTTTTCAAAGCACATTTGAATTTCGAATGCATCGTAAATATTAATGGATGCGATAACCATTGTTAAAATGTTGTTTCAATTCGCATATATTATCTATATTTTATGCATTTTTAGTTCTAACGGTTAAATATTTAAAGCCACGTAATACGATTGGACTAAAAATAATCTTAGAATCATTGTAACTTTAACTATTAATCATATAATAAAATAATCAGTATTTTTTTTTTATTTCTTGACTGCCATTGCGAAAATTATTTTTGTATGACGTTGGTAATATGCTGGGATATCCCAACTTATAATTCTGGATATCATCATCAGCTTACTATACATTCCCTTTGAGGCACAGAGCCTGTCGTTAGTTAGGGGTGACTATAGTCAACCAAACTGGCCCAGTGTTGTTGACTTCACTCACATGTTTAAATTTCTTCGCAAATATGTGAAGGTTGCATCACGATGTTTTCCTTCACCGTAAGAACGTCGGATAAATGTACTGTACGTAAATCTAAAAACACATCAGTACATGGCGGGATTCGAACGCAAGACCTGCAGATTATAAGTCAAGTACTTAACCCCTGAGTCACCGACGCTCTTATGACTCTGCATATAGTTGTTCCCATTTTCCGTCAGTTATTTATTATAGTAAGAATATATAATATAAAGAAGTGTGATATTTTTAACAACTTTTAAAACAAATATGGAAGAATCGAAATATATATTTGCTCATCTTAATTTTTTTTTATATTTTTATATTTGCAGAAGACATCAACGACATCCGGTTCATTTATAACGGAAATAAATAATTAATAGCTACAGGAGAAAATAAAATACATTTTCATTAATATATTAGAATCAAATTAATATATTTCTAGAGAAATAAAAGCAATAAAAAAATTAATTTGGCAAATAAATATTGTGTTAGTGTACATATGAATATTTCAATTAACATATTTTAACTATTATGTATCACTTTATGTATTAAATAACGCCCTTACTTCAATCTTACATTATGATTTACTCGATTCGAACCCATGAACTTATGCATCATTGTACTTTGAAGCGTATGTGAATATAAAAATAAAACGTTTTTAACACACGTACTGTACGAAGAAACCAACCACACATAAGGCTCATAAAATTTTAATACTATTTCTACAAATTAGATACTTTAATAAACCAAAAATACCTACTGAATTACACTCGAATGAAGCCGAATCTAATGATAAAACCAATCAAATATAATTCACAGTGCGTTTCTGAGACGAAATTCACCACTTAACACTGTTTTGTTTCAAGATAATGACAGAGAAGGAACTTACTTTCAACATACAAAACGTTAAAAACATAACGTTTTTATGTTCGTAAAAAAATCACCAGTAAACGATGCATACTAATTCAAAACCTGTGTGCATAACGCCTACACAATATTTAAATAGTGAAATCTTAGATGCATGTATAGATTTATCACATCGTCGCCTGACGTACTCTCGTTAAATCATCGCCTGATGAATATCTGATTATCAATACGTCCACATAATTATCGATCACAATAATGTCTTCATAAGATTTCTTACTGATATACTCATTACCACGTACTTCTTTGTAATATTGTAAACTAGCTGTCGCCCGCGCGCGAACTTATTAACGCTTCGCTCCTATCGCAGCGTAATGTTAAATAGCCTAAAGCCTTCCTCTATAAATGGACAATCCAACAAAAACAGAATTTTTCAAATCGGACCAGTAGTTACTGAGATTAGCGCGTTTAAACCAACAAGCTCTTCTGCTTTATAATATTAGTATAAACGAGAATGTTTTGACGTATAGATGGATGTTTGTTAGAAGGTATCACTAGAACGGTTGCATGGATCTCGATGAAATATTGAATATCTGGAAGAACACATAGGCTACTAAGTTTGTCTTAATTCTGCGTTGATGGATTTCGGGTGATAGCTAGTATGACTATAAACTAAAGTGACGTATTACGAAAATCCATGTTACCTCTATAACATCGATATTTTTACTTCTACGAATTTATCAGTTTTGCGTTACGGGAATCAAAATCTCAAAAGCAATAAGATCGAATCATTTGAAAGAAATAATGACATTTACCGTTACTTCATCAGAGCGCAATTAAAAAAAAAACTTAATTAGTAGTCTATGTATACTTCCAGGCTATGTTTTACATCTTTGCAAATTTTCAGCGATATTCATCCAGCCTTTCTGGAAATACCTTGTAACAAACATCCCAACATTCATATTTATAACAATAAGAAGTAAGATCGTCTGGGTACAATGTATATTTTTATTATACAGTTAAAATTGTTACTCGGCTGACGCTTGGTACAAGCGGCTAGTGTTAAATAAACGGACTTACTAATACCGTGTGGGCGGTGGCTATCTTTTAGACATAACCGTCTCATTATATGTTAATTTTACAGGGGCCGATACTCTTGTCATAATAGTAAAGATGGGTGGTGATTTAATATAATATACAACCTACTTACATTTAGAAATCGTTTATGATTAGTTATTTACACTGGTTGACTTTCTTTTTATAATAGAAAAAATATGTAAACAAATCGTATAATTTGCGACAAGGAGGCACTAACTTCTCTCTTCTTTAGTTATGTGATAGAGCAGAATTATAGACTCGGATCAATAGACCTACTGTTTTTTTTATAATCGTTACATAATACGTAAATGTACAGTCAGCGTCATAAATATGTATACATTTATAATACTTTAAAAACTTGTATAGATCTTCGGATTCAAAAATACGTGAGCATACAGATGGACAAGTACTTAACAATTTTGAAAGTCGAAGGCGTATGCGAATTTCTAAAGCATTGTAAATCTTACTAATAATATAAATGCGAATGTTTGGATGTATGGATATTTGTTAGAAGGTATCTATATAAGGTATATACCAGAACGACTTCATAGATTTCGCTGAGATTTGGCATAGATATAGTACATAGTCTGGAAGAACACATAGACTTTGAATATTTTTTTTAATTCCGCGCGGTCGGAGTCTGCTATCGTGCCGGTGACATTTATAGCATACAAATTTATGCAGCTGACTGTACTGTGTACAACACGAAACTATTGAGAGTTCTACTTGAATAGTTTTATAGAGCGTTACCTAGCACACCTGCTTAACATGTTTGAGTCAACAATATTACACTGATTTATATCTAACACAACGGATCCTTAAAAAAACTCGATGCAAACAACTGGAGCACTTTCTTACTAAGAAACTCGTTTACTGTATTTTGATGGAACGATAAGAGTTGAATAAAGTGCAACATAACATAGTCGTAAAGTAGGTCATATAAATTTTAGTCTATTTTAAAGAGGACACAAGAAATACAGATAACTAACAAAGATGAATCTGTAAAAATACTTACAATAATCGATGGCACGTATTTGGCTCCGTCATTTTACTTCTTACTAATATTTTAAATACGAATGTTTGGATAGACGAGTGAACAGATCTCGGTAAAATTTGGTATAGATGTAGAACATAATCTGGAAGAACACATTAGCTGCTAATTAAGTTTTTTTTTATTTTCCCTTGTAAAATCGCTGGCGACAGTTAGTAAATAAATAAAATATTTTCTTAGTAGCTTTATTAAATGCATAAATATTTAAATTCATAAACAATCGGACAAGATAGAAAATACAGATGACGCTTCTGAGTGTAAAGGTGCGACTCGATAAACAGCGTCTCCTAGAGAGTTAGACGAAGGAACCTTAGGTCACGTTAAAGCCTTTAAAGGTTCACACATTCATTATCACCGTGAAAGTAGAAACCTGAAGGGTTTATAGATTTTACATTATTGAGGACATAAGGTGCGTGAGTGTCACGCGTAAGCTAATCTTAGAAGATGCAAAAACAATTTATTTATGAACACCACCGACAGTTACACTTGCATTATGACAAACTAGCTGTCGCCCGCGTCTCCGTCCGCGCGATATTAAAAATTAAAACATAATTAGTAGCCTATGTGTTGTCCCAGATTATTCTCTATATGTATGTAAAATTTCATCAATATCCGTTTAGCCGTTCTGAAGATACTTTCAAACATACATTCATCCATCCAAACATTCGCATTTATATTATTAGTAATATAAGTAAGAAGTAAGATTGTCACCCATTTAAATTTTTCATTTTCAAAGAAGATACTCCAATATGTTTTATCCAGCTATCGCCTTCTACTCCGTCTGCTCGGGAATAAAGAACAATTAAGTGTAGTACTAATTAGTAGCCCGTGTTCTGTGTTTAAAAACACGTGTAAACCAAAAAGTTGTGAATTATACGTGCTTTATAAGATCCTCAAGTGTTATATTGATAGTTTTATTTGTTATTTTATGAACATTGTAGAATATTAAACCATGATATTGTAGTTTCCAGTATACTATAAACCTCTTTCTCTATCGTTTTAATGCTTGTTGTTAACATAACAGTTAAAGTTTACGTTACTATAGAATGTGCTTTTTTACTTTAAAATAACTGCAACTAAAACTAACGTCCTACCACCCATAACGTTTTCTTTTTGTTATATTTAAAGATAATTTCGTAGTTATTGTTATTAAACTATCCAAAAACTTGAAAAAAAATACAGCAATGTATCATAGAAAAAGTTGTCAAATTTTCTTGTTAACTTACTAGCTGTTGACCGCGACTTTGTTCGAATTAATATTAAGCCTATAGCACCCGTAGATAATGTAGCTTGCAAAAGTGAATTTTGCAAACCAGTTTCGGTCAATGCAAACCAACACACAAATCTTACCTCTTCATAATATAGATAGAGTCTTCAAATTAATGAAAATGAGCTTAACATAGGGATCAAATATTGTATCAATAAACATCGTAAATACAAGACTGTGTTTTTATCTTCAACAGAACCGTTTAGTTATAGACTTAAATTACTGTCAATATTAAAATAAATAACGGAATTTCAAGATCTTACTTTCTCGTTCATAACTCGATACAAAAAATGAAACGATTATGTACGTTGATTGATATTTACATCTTACTTCTTACTAATGTTATAAATGCGAATGTTTAGATGGATGGATGGATGTTTGTTTGAAGGTATCTCCAAAATAGCTGGACAGATATCGATGAAAATAGCATACATATAGAGCATAGTCTGGAAGAACACATAGACTACTAATTATGTCTTCTTTTTAATACCGCGCGGACGGACGGCGGGCGATAGCTAGTATTTTGATAATCCACAATCTCAAAACTGTATTAACAACAGATAAAATTAGATACGGAAGCGAAAGCCAGGGTTGTTGATAATGTAATCAATCATTAAAGTGACGTAATCGAACGCGGTATAATGAGGGGCTGGTAATGAAGGAGTAAGTCCGCTTACGGGAGCTCAATAACAGCCCTAGACCGGTCTAGGAATGCTATGGATATACCTTATTATTTATAGCCTTACGGTTTTATTTTACTTTCTAATTAAGTAAGGAAAAAGTTACATTGCATTTGGCATGATCTTGGCATACTTTTAGCGTCTTTTGCTACTATGATAAATACGTTTAAGCAAAAATTGGTTACTGATACTTATACAATTGCCTTATACTTTGCGAAAACGAAAATTTCATAATGAATATAGCCTATGTCATCTAGGCATTGTGTAGCTTATAGTAGTTTCAAACCCTTTTCAATGCAAGTAAACAAATAATAAAATCTTTCCTTTTATATTACTCCGCGCGGAATTAAACTTATTAAGTAGCCTATGTTTTCTTCTAGACTATGCTCTATGTCTATGCCAAATATAATCGAGACCCGTTCAGCCGTTCTGGAGATATCTTCAAATAAACATCCACCTATCCATCCATCTAAACATTCGCAATTTATATTAGTAAGATAGATGTGGCAGATAGGTTAACTAGGATATCCTTAATATTACTGACCTTATTCCAAACTACATGTTAAAAGATAAATTAATGTAAAAGCAATACAATCCGTCTGGATTAATTTTCTATCGTAAAACTAATGATATAAACAGCTTTACTGATTTAAAATTAAAAACGCTACCCATCCATATTCACGTGATAACCAAATAATGATTAAACTTATAAATTTTCATTGATTACGATTGATAATTTAATTTTTAAGATATTATACAACTTCATTAATTTTTCCAATTTACTATTTAACATATCTTCACTATATATCAAATTTCTAATTCCTTCGAAATGGCTACCAATTTCTAAAATTAATAATTACTTTGATTATGATTCTATTCATCGTATAATATAAATAAACGTTTCTTTCACCTGTGTAGCAATTTAATTAATTTAATTCAAAATATTTTTTTCATCAGGCAAAGGTGTGGCATTAAATTTTTGCTAAAATATTTGGTCAGTCGACAATACATTTTAATCGAATGTTCTGAAAATATTAATTTGGTATATTTTAAAAGTAACACAACGAAAGATGACAACGAAAGCTATATTTGAAAGCTGTATACAGCTTTCGCTATATGTATTATAATACATACGTTGTTTTCTTTGCAAGGATACTGAGGGCTCCAATCAGGTACAAAACGATTCGTTGCGTAAGACCGGATTATAGTAAGAGTATTCAGCAATGGACTATCGATGTTATTTGAAATTAACTTTGAATTATTTTACATAATAAATGTAAAATTCGTTTAGCGATTTTGCATTTTTTAAAACTATGTAAACTTTCGAAAAATTAAAATTTATAATATATGTAAGTTTTTGTATAATAAATTTAAAAAAAAAAATGTAAAAACAAAAATTAGTAATGTTATCGTTGAATCGCAAATAGTATAATTTATTGATTTACGTCAAAACTAGAAGCGTTTTGCCATTTAGTCACTTCGTGGGTCGTTTATGTCACAAGATCGGCGTTATGCAAATTATTAACAGGTCGGCTATCATGACAGGCAATGGGCTAAAAGATTTATATAGATATACAGGACCTTTTATAATAAAATTATCATGATTTATTCAGTTTGTAAAACATAATATTTGTCACTTTTAAAATGAATTTCCTCTATCAGCGACATTCCTCATGTTAAAAAAAATAGAGGCATAAAATTGGACATTTATGATAGTGCCAGATTTTATTATAAATACATTAATATCAGATGGCAGTATACGAAGACGCTGTATCAAAACTCGAGTTATTTACATGTTTTCTAATCTTAACAAACCGGTACTCTACAGTTAAATAACGAATATTTTCGGATCGCGTTTCTTTTTTTCTATGCATGTTAAAAATATATATTTGTAACGGTTTCTAGATATATTCATCTGTCACGTCGCGTGGCCTTTGACCGCGTTGATATTAAAAACAAAACTGACTAACCCACTCATAAGTCATTACAGAAGTTAATTTAGTATCTCGCACATTTAATTACGCGCAAAGATAAGATTTTTATAAATCACAAGTAGCTATGAAGACTTTACTTCGTAACCTACAAATATCTTTTTTACTTACTAGATAATTTGTAACTTTTTTTATCTTTCGATGAAACTTCCTAACTAATGTATTGTTTTATCTATTGTAGGTTAATTAAAACTGCTACACTTAGGAAAATATTTCCTCATTTTTGTTTGAGAAATGAAGAAGTGTTTTCCTGGGGTCGTACAGAAGTTCAATGCAAAGGGTTCCGTTCCACTGGAGATCCCGGAACCCTCGCGGTTACACTTGAAGAAGGCAACCGGGGGCTTAGTACGGAGAAATCTCACGTAACCCTGTCTTGTATCCTTTGAAGTCACACCTGCCCTGACACTAAATTGTCTCCATAAACTAAAAAGTTTCGCTAACAGATGAAATTAGAAAAAGTTTATTTAAATATCAAATTACATATAGTCGCGTCTCTTTGAAAATTATAAATACAACAATGTATTTATAATAATTCACGGATTCATAATAGTAACATGTTAGTTGGACATTAAACACTTTAATGACCTATCATCTATCGTTACCACTGCCGATAAAGAAGTTATGTCATGACACCTCTAAACAGAGGTCATATGTTCGGCGCTACTATACTTTGACCGTTTTATTGTTTTCTCACATCTTTGTGATAAATGTCTATTACCCTTTGATACTTTGTTGTTAATAAATGTTAGAAATTCATTATTATCTTTGACACTTATGTCAACTAAAATCAACTGCTACTATACAAAACATTCAGTTAATCTTATTTTTTTTATATTAGCTAGCTAGAAGATGTGTGTCGCAATATTTAGTTAAAACTTGACATGAAACATAATGTAGGTATTCATAAAGTAAGGCTACTTTTGAAATTCGTTAGGAAATAATCCGATTTTACATATGACACAACATAAAAATGTTTCCCGTTGAATATAAATGATTACTACTTACCAGGTTGAAAACAAGTAACAGAAAGTTTGAAAATAGCATAGAATTACAGAATACTAGAATCTTGCCGCGTTAAAACTTAACACATTTAAAATTAACACAGATTTTTGCTGATATTCACACTTTGAAAAAAGAATAAAAACAATTGAAGGTTGACGAAACAAATGTCGCGAATATTTAAAATTAAAATGTCTATTCAGTCGTTTGTCTTTTCATTTTCTTTTTTCATAAAAGTGTAAACAATCTGGCACTATGGTGTGGCCAGTAAGTTTGATCGGTTAAACTTATTTTTTGAGTAAAACCTTTTTTAAACTATGAAAAATTTATTGTAATATCGTTGTTAACAAAAATCCTGTTATATTTTTTTATTTCATTTTAAAATAAGAACCATAAATAATGGCACGTATCGTATTAAAATGTAATAAATATTAAAATAATATTTTCGATACTCGCTTTGATATTTGATACGTCGTTGATAAATAAAATATCGCGTTTGCAGACAAGATAGATTTGTGGTAGCCAATTCAATTTTATTATACGACCGGCCATTTGCATTATTTAACAAAAGTCTTCTGCCGTCAAATATAACATCGAGTTACTGTTAATAAATGTATACAACCTACTAACACCATATTGAAAACTTTTGCACATTTTGTTTTGCTGGCGATTTTTTTTTTTGGACGTTATTCGTTAGAATCCTTTGGCGCGAATGGCGCGCTTTCGTTACCAAGTCCAGTGTCAGAATGATTAGTGAGGGGACATAAATGTCGACATTTTAGTAATGCTAGTGTTGAGTCAATACACTGGCTCTTTTTCGGATTTTCTTCCAAACAATACACAATAACCTACTGAAAAATCTATCGTCATAAACGAGAAAAAGCAAAAAGTGATCCGTCAAAATAATGTTTTTGTTCAAGAATAACGCGGAACATAGTGGGGACTTTCATAACATTTTTTTATAGCAGTCGTAAAATTGTGGGTTGTCAGTGTTTGTATTTTTTTATCGGATTTTTTTTTTAAATTTAGGGTTTTTCGTTGCATTGTTGTAATAAATAATTATGAGATTAAATTATTCTTAATTAATAATAAATAGTAACGTAATTTCATAGATTTGTGACAAAATTTCTAACTGAACTTTTCCTTTGTTCCAGGATTAATTTTAATAGAAGAAAATCTTCGTTAACGAAAGTCAAAAATGTCTCCAAAAAATTTAGATTGTTTTGCAAAAACAATTCTAAACAGCAACATCTTGAGACTTGAATCAAAATGACAATAAAGGTTTTAACCATGGTTAATCAATTTAAACGAAAGATGGCGCTTATATTAATTTTTATGGCAATGATACGACCATGTTTTTCAAATCATCGAGAAGAGATGGCGCTAGCGAACGTGACAAGATTTGCTTCTGGCGATTTGTTTTCACTCGTTGGTAAGTTTGAAATAGTTATTTACAATTTCTATTTGCTTTTTTTAATAGATAGGTAGGTAGATTTTATATAAACAGCAGCGTAATGAAGAGCCGCAAACTCTTCAGTTGGGAGCAAAAGTTATCCGACTCGGGCACGTTAAAGGTTAAGGAATAAAATTGTTAACCATCCAATCAATTTCAATTTCACAGGGGTAGATAGAAAAAAATAGATTCTCTCCAATTTGGCGATAGAACACTTTACATGGGCCATTTTTATTCAGATTATTTTCTGTTTTATATTTTAAAGGTCCAGAATGTGGGCTAACGAGGTGTATGGAGGTGTCCCACGGTACAGCACTGGCCGCCATGGGCGTCTCAGGCTGCTCCTGCCAATGTGCACGCGACACACCTGCCTTCCGAGAAGACCAAAAGATCTGCGTCAATCATATTGACGGTAAGACTATGTTATATACATCATCATCATCAGCTCACTATACGTCCCCACCGAGGGGCTTGGAGCCTACCCAAAGTTAAGGGTGATCAGGCCATAGTCAACCACGTTATATACTTAGTTAAGTTTAAACTTGAGTTTCTTAGACCAAAATCCACGTTTAAAACATATTATCTTATATATGTTTTTTACTGAGATTGGTCTCAGAAACCAAAGGTAAGTGACACAGTTTTGTATTTAGTTTTATTTAGGTAGAGCATGAAAAATAATAAAGTATTCAAATTGCCTTCGTGGGTTAATATAATACTTCAAAGCAGGGAAAAAATTAACGTTAGTAATAATATTCAAATTAAAATAAAAACATGAATAATTAAACAATTATTTCGTTCAACTATTGAATACAAATCTGTACTTATAAAGAACTAGCTGTCACCCGCGACTCCGTCCGCGTGGAATACAAAAAAACATAATTAGTAGCCTATGTGTTCTGCCAGACTAAGTTCTATATCTTTAGCAAATTTCATCGAGATCCGTTCAGCTGTTCTGGAGATACCTTCAAACAAACATCCATCAAACCGTACAAACATTCGCATTTATAATTAGTAAGATTTCCATATGTAATTTAAAACGGCATTTTAATTCCCCGCATTAAATTATGAAGCGTAACCTCTAATGTAACGCTCCCTCGACCTTTGTGTAGTACGCTACATGTTAAATAATATATCTACTATTATAAGCTTTTGTTATACCAGCCATTGTATTGCTCTCCATTAGCCTAATAACTATGATAGTTCATTTGATTCGAACAATGCTATACAGAGGGAGCATGAATTGAAAAACTTTGACTGACAAGACGATATTTATTTTAAGTTACACTAAGCTTGATATGACAATGTGCATTTCCACTGAAGAAACGTGTAGAAAAGAGTATTGTTATCTCTATTCTTTTAAAGGGTGTGAGTGGGATGGTTATGTGTTTTAAGAAGTGTTTCGATAAAGTCTCAGCACAAAGAATTCGTAATTATTCAAACTTAATTTATTTTCAGAGTGCCGAATGGCGAGTTATGGACGAGGAGCGACCAAACCTCAAATTCCTTTTGTCTTTCTTCCACTCAAAGGTCAAATTGTATATCCAGCAAAGGAAATTGTATTCACAGGTAAAAATTAAGATATTTTAAAAATATTTAACTACAAAATGAAAAGTTGATTAAATTTTAGATTTTTGTTACTAAATTTTAAAAAAGTATTATCTTCCGGTACCGGGAATCGAACCCGAGCCTCCTGGGTGAGAGCCAGGTATCCTAGCCACTAGACCATACCGGATCATGTCTGCTGATCTAAATATGTCTTTTATTAAAGTAAATGCCGCTATACATGAACTTATCCAGTACAGCCGGCTGTAAGCTGTAAAACATTACCGACTTCGTCAAGTAATCATTGTACGGTTGTCGTTATTGTTTAAATATGTAATGTAATATTGTTATTAAAAAGCTAGTTCATTTTAAAATTTAGAATCTATTTCATTAAATTACAATAAATTATAATAAATTTATTTATAGCTACATTCCAATGGCCGTAATACGTAAAATTTTCTATCTCTTTTCCTCCATAGGAGATGAGAGTGATAGCAATATTAAAAAAAAATCAGAGACAAAGTACATTTATATTGGTATTTCAGATGTGGAGGACGCTGTGTGTGCAGTGACCAGCGCTCAGTACCTTTCGCCGTCGGGCTGGCTCGCCCTTAGAGATCTCGTGGACAATGATGTACCCTTCGCTTTATATAGGGACGAAGGCAGCACGTACCTACAGGTCAGCTCACAATATTAATAGTTTATTTTTTAATATCATAACGGCAAACGAGCAAACTGCCAGCTGAATACGCCGAAATAGCGAAGTGACCGCTGCTCGTTGATCTTTAATCGACGGAGGAGGAGGAGACGCTCAGAAAAAGGATGCTTGCTAAGCGTCCGGTCCTCTGTCAACAACCCATTTTTATAACATAAGCATGGGAAGGAAAGGGACTAAAATTAGTTCTCCGGAACGCACAGTCATTTTGAAATAAGTAGTTAAATAAGTTCCTTTAAGTTTTTGCGTTTTATTTTAAAACGAGTATATTTAAATTAAATATTTTTATTACGGCCACAATAAGAATACCGTCGACCATTTGTTCCAACTTATCGATTGCAACAGCCACCCAAGAAGATTTTTATAATTTCCCGATAATTTGGTTATCAGCATTCAATGTTTATCGAAATTCGATAATTATTTTCACATATTTATTGACCATTGGTCCAGAGAATAGTAAGTAGTAATAATTAAATTGTAATAATATACAAGTTAATACGGGACGTTAAAGAGATTATTATCGGTGAGGGCCGCTTCCATTTGATGTTTCCACGGATATATAAGCACTGGAAAGGACACCGTAAAAAATGTACATACAAACTATTATACGTAGTAAAAACAAATGTATACTTTGGTGTGTAAACAATATATAATTATTCCGCTTAATTATCATTCGTGTAATTTTAAAGACTTTGTAGAAAGTGGCAAGTAATAGACCATAAGTGTTATCATGGACTACACTATGACAAGATAATAAAACTTTTTAAACAGCCTGTGTAGTTATTCAGCTATGGAATGGTTTTGTTAAATTTACGTTCAAGAGTAATTTTGTAAGCCACGTCAATCCAAACGGCAATGTTGAAATGCATCCTTAAATGGTGAATTCGAAACCGCTTATTAAATACGGTAACTTTCATTGCATGACAAAGACGTTTGTTGTCAGCCATCAATCTAATAGATTGATGTGGACAGTTCAATAAGACACATCTAGTGGAACAGCATTTACATCTGCGAGCAACTATGCCAAATCCAAATACGATTTGCCTTATAAATTTATTTGAGCTGAGGATGAATACGGAATTATTACATTAAATTTTTGTTAAAAATATTACTATATCTTACTAATGTTATAAATGCAAATGTTTTGACTGATGGATGGAGACATGTTTGTTACTAGGTATCTGCATAACGAGTCAACGGATCTGTAAAGCAGTCTCAAAAAGTCTCCCTCTCACTGGAGATGTATCTAGTAGTCACAATAAAACACTGGTTATATCTTGGTGCGACTCAACTTTAATGAAATGCGATCGGCAAGTCGATAAATATACCAAATAAATCAATACCGTGATCTAGTAATATGTTCCGCCATCTATTGCCATTATATTATAAACTAAATTGACATAACATTTGACAGGATCTCTATTATAATTGGCATAGATGTAAAACATAGTCAGGAAGAATACATAGACTACAATTTTTTGATTAAATAAAGAGATTTGCGTGCGATAACCATTGAAATATAAATAAATAAATACGCTTTTATTGTATGAATGTAATATGAATTCTTCCGAACAATAAATTATCGTGGCATTTTAAACATGTTATGTTTATTAAGTGTTAAGTATAAATATATCGATTATAAATTTGCACGAAAAAAGTAATAAATTAACAGAACACTGAAAAATACTAAAGCATGCCAAAGAAGATATAAAAATTAAATTAAAAATGTCAAATCATTACCAACTGAAATATTTAAATAATAAATAATGAAAATAAAGACTTCAAAAAATCATTTCCGTATTTTAAAACGGTCCAGATATGTTATTTATTTTTCAAATAATACAAAGCGATTATAAATTTAATGGATGTCGTAAAAAACTTGACTCAATAAACAGCAAATAAAATGTAAAAGCTTACTAAACATAATCTTGGCTATAGCTTAGTTAACTTGAATTTAACTTGATATTTTATTGCAACATTCCTATTATTCAGCCCATTTTAATAGACACAAAATACTTCAATATATTATGTCAAGGAAAAAAATCGTTTATAAACAACATGACTCGTAAGAACTTTAAAGTCACTACGACTTCTAAGTTATTTTTCTTAGCTATACAACTTAAGCCTAAGTTTTTTTAAACAAAAAGGTATGTCGGCGTAATGGCGTTAGAAGTGGAACAAACATTTCTGTATCTATGTGCCATCTTTTTAGTTTCCTAGAGCGGTTACTGGTTATTCCTGAAATTCTAGTACCACTAGACAAAGATCCGTCACTGGGCACAGCTTGATGTAATCACACGTAAAGAAATTGCTTTTCTACTCAGAACTGACACAACTAACCATGTTATTATGTACTCTGATTTTTACGCAAAGCACTTTTTCTTGCATCCAACGGAGAAGTGTAAGTGCAGAGTACAGAGTGATTTTATTAAAAAAAATCACATGCTGTTTCTAAATACTACACCACCACAATAACATGGTAATGCATTTTACTAACGTTGCTTTATAAGTTTTTAAATCGTGAAAACAAATTGTTCGATTGTTCTAAAAATTAAATAATACATTACACTGTTAAATTATAGACATCTGAAATCTTCAATTCTTATTTAAAACTAGCTGTCGGCCGCAGGTCCGTCCGCGTATAATTAAAAAATCTTAATTCGTACGCTGTGTTCTTCCAAGTTATGTTCTACGTCTATGCCAAATTTCAGCGAGATCTATGTAACTGGAGATACTTTCTAGCAAACATGTATCCATACATATAAACATTTATAATATAAATAATAATGTTAAAATAGATAAATATTAAGATATTTTTTTAAATGTATAATTCTTGCAAATTGTAAAATTTTAAGATATTCTTATTTACACAGGAGCCGATAATTTGTTTAAGACAAGTGTCATAACGCTCTGATATAATATTTAAAACAGACGAAAAGCATAAAGATTTTGGAAGGATCGTGCCACCCGTGAATGAACTTGTTTTATTTAAAAATCAGGTTATTCGATCCACTTTTATTCAGATAATCAACTTACAGTATGCTAATATATGAAATTCTATTACTTTTTATTTGTCTTCATTCGAAGCTTACTTAATGTATTAAAATGCGATTGTTCGAAATAAACAGATTAACCGTGGGTTTCTGAAACCGTAATCTCCGATTAAAACATATTGTTATCTCTGTTTTGTCAAAGATAATGACAGGGATGACGATATGTTTTATACAGAGATTTTGGTCTTAGAAACCCACAGTAAGACTGATATATATTTAATTGTTTCATGTTTTTTGAATATATTATATTATTTTAAATATTGAATTGTTTTAACATTTCTTTACTTTTAAATGCTTAATAGTTTTTTTTTTATATCTTAAGGTGGCAAACGAGCGAGCGGCTACCTGAAATCGCTCAAATAGCGAAGTGACCGTTGCCCATAGACATACGCAATTACATATGACTTCCCTACCTTTAATCAACGGAGGAGAGGATGCACAGAAATAAAATATTTTCCCTTTCCATGCATCCTCTCATCCGGAAAGTCTATTTCCACTTCCCATCCTTTCCTTATAAGAAAAAGGGTGGGAAGGGAAAGAGGACTAAATTAGGTCTCCGGGACGCACACTCATGAGACGAAACGTGGAATTGCTTCCACTTCACGCCTGTCTTCTGTGTGGTTTTTGATGTATTTTGTACGTCTTCGATTAATTTGCGAGTTCTATCCTATCTTAATTATTGTTATCTATAAACAAGCAATTGAATTATCTTAATCCTTGTTATCAAAAAAACGAGTGAGATTAAATTCAAGATAATCGTGATGTGTGAAAAATGCCACAAGTCAAGTCAAACGGCCGCCGGACTGTTGAAATCCGACGCGGTACAGATTAACCGCCAGATAAACTCGGAGGCGTAAAAGTCACAATCTGTTTAATTCGTCCACATATCTCCAGTCGTGATTAATCGACTATATAATGACGCCATTCATAAACTCTACGAAACTCTTACACTCTACAATTGTTAGATACTATTGACAAATAGTAGACTCAGAAAAAGGATACCGAACGAATTTATTTGTAGTTTCATAAGCAGTATTTTTCTGCTTAGCCATCGTAAATTTCTCATCAACCATTTTGGCCAGTTTCCCCTTTTCTATACTGATGTAAACATTTGAAATTGGATCAGTGGCGGGGATCTTCGGCTCTACATGGACGTCTGGAGGGTCGGTTGGTGACGGTACATGTGCTTTGCTCTGCACCCGCACCAGCGCGCCTTGCTGCCTCCTGCGCCTCCTTTAGGGTTGCTGGTGCCACACACAACACCATCCTAGGTTAGTGACGTCATACTTTGTCTGGTGATTAATTATAGCTTTCCTCTATGTGTTTAAAATTGAAATGTAGCGCTAAACATACTTCTGTCATTGTGTTTACTACTTTGAAATGGTTATCTTGCTAGACTCTATCTACTTCTGCTTTTGTTCTTTTATTATAATGTTGTATCACTTTCAGACGTTCGCTCGATACCTTTCCACGCTGGTGAAATTGTCAACACCGAACAAGTGAGCCAAAGTAAAGGTCTGAGCGTGCTGGAATACTTAGCGATTGGAGTATGTGTTCTTATGGTTATCTTCATCTACGCAGCTGGTATCATTTTCTATATACATTACAAGCAAAAGCAAAAGCGCAAGGCAATAGATCCAGAGTTGAATAGATCCAGAACTGCCTCCACAGAAAATATTTCCACTATCGACATGGATAATGTGGTAAGAATAAATACAGATTTCTTCCATATCAAAATTTATTTCCCGTTTGACATTTGCTTAATAAATAATTTTATCAACAGAGATTGAAAAAGAATCCATTATTGAATTTAGACAACATGAACGATTTTTTAAATGATGCCGGCTTGTCTGACGTTAGTGAACGTACCGAGGATACTTTGGATTCTTCAACTAATTTTCAGAAAGTAAGTATACAATATAACAAACGAGATGTAGGAGTCACTCGTCTGTATTGTTGTGCAGAAAATAAATATATAACATAAATAATTTTTAGCAGTTCCAGAATCCAAACATTGTCTCAGCAATGATACACACGCATCGGAAAAAACCGTCTCGTCCATCATTACGTACGTCTACACCGGAAAGACTAACAGAACGCTTACAAAGGCGTTCAGCGTCACCTGAAATAGAAAAAGCTCCCCAATCCGACTTGTCAATCATCGACTGTAGTGTAGAAACAAATTCCATGACGAGTCTCAACCCACCTACAAACGTTGAGCCAGTTATAAGAAGAAAACTTTACTTCAATCCGGTGTTTTTCGAAGTTGAACATCTTAAGGTAAAGTATTTTTAAAACCATCTTGTTGGTATTTAACTGATTTTTATATTAATAAAATTTTTATTATATTTTTGTTATAGAATCCACCACCGGCAGCCATAGATTTTCTGATAAAAATTCGTGAAATCATGGCGATTGCCAAAGAGAAGATGTTGTCAAAGAGATTTATTCCCATGCTATCTGACATACCTGAAGAAGATTTATATCACACCTTAGACCTAGGCTGGAACATACCTTGCGCTCGACGAGGGAGACGATTTAGTGCAATAAGTCTAAAGAGAGAAAATAGTAGAAGAGCCGTACATTGCGGTGGTTGTCCTGGATGTGACAGCAGCGATAGTAAATCTCAAAAAGCACCCGGATTAATCCGATCCAACTCATGTAAAACTTGTGTCAGCGACGACTATAAGCAAAGAATAGTACAAAAGTGGCTAGACGAAGTTCCATCACCGCCACAGACAATTAGACCCACAAAATCAATAGCTAAAGTCAGTGGAACACCAAGAATTGTCGATACTAAAAAGAAAGATGACGTCCGCGTCAGTCCAGTGATACCAATAAGACGCGACGAATCACATGCAAATAAACAAGAAGTCAGGAAGCCAATCGAATCGGGCTCAAGAGAAAAATTAAGTAACCTACGTGTTAAAGAAACTATTGATGTCAAACGAGACTTAGATAAACCTAAAACAATTATTTCTAATCAAGACAATAATCGAAATGAGAAGAAGTTGACATCACCTCCCTCGAACAAGAAACCACAGGAAAAGAGAAGTCCCTCAAGTAACGCTACAAGACGAGTTGTCAGAAAGAAATTACCACCTCCACCGCCGCCTCCAGTAAATCCTCAAGAACCTGTCACACCCGACAAAAAGGAACCGGTTTTACCAGAAGTTAAAGTTAAAATGGAAGCTGTAATAAAGGAATTAAATAAATGCAAGCGATCGGAAGAAGGTGAATTGGAGGAATTACGTCGACTGGCCGTATTAGCAAGTGGACCTAAAATAGTGATACCGGTCGTTTCGGCAGATTCACAGTATTATAGTGATGACAATACCTTAACTCACGATCGGAAAGCCACTCATTTAAGTGAAATATCCATGGAATTTGATAGCTTGGAGAGAAATATTTTAAAACGACGCAGATTTTCACTTGACTTTGGCTCAGAAATTATACAAAAGCAACAGACCATTCATAAATTTTCAGAGCTCCCCATGGAGAGATTATCAAGAAGCTGGCGTGATATAAAGAAAGCTGTAGAAGCTACTCCAAGTGAACAGATTAAATCTATAGTACCCAATATAAGCACTTGTCGCGTTAATGACTTATATATGAATCCCATCGAACCGTTGTACAATAATATTGAAACGCCAGGTCCGTTAACTATAGAAGTCCGTGGATCACCCGTGGATATCAGACAAAAGATCCACGATGATTTTGATCCTGATACTTTGGATAGAAAACCTAGACGAGAAATGAAGAAATCTGTAGAAAAAATTCTTTTGAAATCCGGTGGAAGCTTTAAAAATAAAATTGTTTCACATAATGCAAATTATGATTTTGCAAAAGAAGGAGAAAGGAAGACCCCTCCAGAGGCTGTATTTACCAGAAAGATCGGTAGCCTGAGACAAATTTACGAAGCTAAAGCGAAAGCACAACAAGAGCCGCGATTATACGAAAGACGGAGCAGTTTACCTTACGCGAACCACGATATAGCCAAATTTATGAAATCTGTACGACCGTCAGATTTTCGTAAAGCAGAAGGTCAAAGTGATCCTAAACCACCCATACCTCCGAAACAACGGCGAGGATCAGAGAAATATAGCCCTCCTAGTGAGAGACAACGATCAGAAGAGAAGGAACGGGTCACGCAATACATTAGAAGCGAGAATTTGAATGTCCGTAGGTCCGGCCGTCGATCTTCGAGAACACGTTCGCGAAGAGTTGATCTAAAGAAACTATGTCGAACAGAAGATTCAGGTTACTTAAGTACGGATTCCAACGAATCAAAATGCAGAGCCAGATATATGATGTTAAGGCCGAAATTCTTACCACCAGAACCAGCCCCGAAACCAGTTCCACCCGTAGTTAGAACATTGGCAATACAAATAGAGTCAGATACGGACGAAATGGAATCTTTATGTGACGGACGAAGTGAATCTGGAGGTGAAAGCGTTGAAACTGATTCTGTTTTCTTCGGTAATTTTGATGAGTCTAAGGAGATGTATTCAGAATTAGGTTTGTGTGTCGAAACACGGGATATGTTGGCAGCGAGTCAAGACCAAATAGACTCTGGTTTCGTTGGCGAGACGAACATAATTCTAAGCGGTGATAGCGACTCTGAACATAGAAGTGTCATATCCATAGTAACCGGTCGCGACGGCCGTTCCTCTGTTGCATCTATAACTAAATTAGATGATACGCCATATGTACATTCCGTCGAATGTTAGTTTAATTTTTAATCTATATTTGTACTATAAAGATTACATTAAGAGATTGTAAAATAAATAAAATTAAGTGATTATATTTTTGTATGTAAAAGGAAAGTCATTCAATGAAGCGACTCCATTGTGTTTTATAGTGTACGTCAGCTTGTTTAAGACAATGTCTTTTCCAAGAATACTTATTGTGCTCAAGCGTTGATGTAATTAAATAAAAGTATCGGCCAAAATATAATTTAAGTTTAGTTCAAATTATATTTATAATCAATACTCAATACACGGAATATTTAAGCTCAAATTATTTTGTAAAATATCTATTATCATGTTTAATTAGAGACTAGTTTAAACCTATTATTATGTTATTTATTTATAAATTTCTAATATGCGTTGTCAATGGTATAGATTTTATTATGATTTATTAATATTTTTTTAATTAATTTACTCAAAGATATTAATTAACACCATATTATTTCTTCGTTAAACTTAAGCAAAGTAACAAAACATGTCTTATTGTTTAATAATCATAAACTTTTTTTCATATATTTTTAACTTAGAATATTTTTTTTAATGTTCTGTTTACTCCTATTATCGTTTAAATCAGATTTATACGCTACAATGCACACTTTGAGAAATAAATAGAGTTCTTAATTTAAATCCGTGAAGCAGAATTGTAAACTATTTTTTATCAAAATAACTACTCCACCCCACCTAAAGTAGAACAAATAAAACTGTAATTTACATTCAGTTTGACCATTATTATATTATTATTATTTTAGTAAATAAAATGTAAATAATTTAGAATTAATTATATTAATTAATTTATATTATTTAATTATATTATTAATTATATTACTATATTTTTGTACATTGAAGTGCGGCCGGTTGTGCAATTAATAATATTTTATAATTTTTTTGGCTAAAAAAAACTAACAAGTCATAATGGCTATTAACACAGAGGCTCATCTATTTATCGAACTTTTTTATATTTTTTTTAATCTTTATATTTAATACTTGTACTTATCTATTTAATTTAGGTATAAGTGTGCGTGTATAAGTATATTACTTGTTAATTTAAAAGAGATTTTAATGAATACATTGTTTTTATATTTATTTTTGTTTGTTTCATTTTGTTTTAAGTTTAATTATTTAAATTTGCCAAATAATTCGAATTGGTAGCGAAAAAATAATTATATATATAGAACATTTATCTAATTTTATAGATTACTAGCTGTCACCCGTGACTCTGTCCGCGGGATGAAAAAATAACTTAATTTGTAGCCTATGTGTTCTTCCAGATTGTTCTATATGTACGCCAAATTTCAATGAGATCCATGCACTCTCTGAAGATACCTACTAACAACCATCCAAACATTCGCATTTATAATATTAGAAAGATGCACATTTTGAACTGTGTTAAGCAATGATTAGTAGTATGGAAAGAGAATTTGTTTGTAGCATAAAACGTTAAAATACTTTTGCAATTCCAATGTTTTAAACAATTTTGATGCCAAATCAGCGGAAACGTCTTTGAATTCGCCGACGTCGGCAAACTATTCCGAGCAGTTATTTTCGTGGTGATGTTAATTGGGTTGACGGTGTCATTTATTTCAAGATATTTTTATTATTTCATTACTAAAATAGTAATTTGGAATCTGTAACATATTTGTAACATGTTCCATTTACTAGAATTGCCAGGTAGATCGATCTCACATTTCCTTAATATTTCGACATTTCCAACTAGAAAACATGTAGGAGGAATGTGGGTATAGCAATGCACTAGTCACAACGAAAATAATTAATCAATTTTGGTTTTTCCTACCGTCTCTACATAGGTTTCGGAGTTTGTAAGTTCGAAGTCAAACTATTGAAACACTCTTGTCTAAGCTAGAATATGGTAAAAGCCCTTTTAACTGATCGTATAATAAAATTTAAATTTAAATCCAACAAGAATAACAAAAATGCTGTGGCCCATGAGGGGATCGAACCCGCGACCTTCGCGTTATTAGCACGACGCTCTAACCAACTGAGCTAATGGGCCGTTGACTGCCTGTACGAAAATAAAAAAAATATTTTGTTACATTTACCAATTCTTCATAATTTGTTCATGAATTTTTACATATTACTTGATAAAATTGAAATTTAATTTCAAACACTGAATTGTATTGTGGTTAGAAAGAAAATCCAGTTTTTAAATATTTGTCTTCCACAAATCCCTGCATGTTTCGGGTACGAAATAGCGATCGATTTTCATAGGAGTTTGACTAGAAAGTAGCTAATGTCATAGACTCCTTTTTTGCGCTAAGTCGCGGGCAATCTCTAGTTGTAAAATAAATGGAAATGATTACCTTAAAAACATTTGTATAATTTAAATATCGTTTACATTATGGTATGTAGGTAAGGGATTGGATTGTAACAAGATTGCTTGATGTTTCCTTTATATTATCGTTAATTACGCATTGGCATAGTTTTTACATTGTTGTGGTTCGTTTCAATTTATAATTACGGTATGGTAGCTGCATTTATTGCAGTTATTTCCTGGATAGATGTTTATATTTATAAGGCTAATAAGTTTCTAATTTTGTAAGCTTTATTATTTAATAACCAGGTTTTTAATCTATTACGTCCCCATATTGTTATCTCTTTTTTCTTATAGGATTTAAGCGAGATGGAAATATGTATTTCAGAGTATTACGGCTGGAATCGAAGTTACTCTACTTTGTACCACACATTTTTATTTGTAACAACATTTAATAATATAAAAAGAATATCCTCGCATTTAAAAAATAAATAATAATTAAGAATTTAATAAAACGATCTTAAATCATATATGTAAACAAATTGTTGCTAGAAAAAACTTATAAAATTGACACTAGATGTCGCTATAACTAAAAGTTTGAAAGAAACATATTAATAGCAAACATCTTTCTTTATTTCGTATATTTTAATTATTCTATTATATTTGAATATTATGAAATAAAAAGAATAAAAACCTATTGTTAAGTACAAGTTAGATCAAAGTAATAAATTACTTAAACAACACCATAACTTCAAATATGTATAATATCTGCATATTACATGGTTTAACATTACTTTACAATATTTCTTATTTGCTTATACATAATAACAAAGTCATAGTAAGCTTGGTCACCACACACGTCGTCTCATGGTCATAAACTAACACCTTACGTTAACAGCTTTCTTTGGAAAATACCAAACGCGACACAAAGTTACGTCATTTCATAGAAATCATTACCAATTCATTCCTATTTTCCTAGTAGAGTACTAGTAGAGTGTAGAGGATTTCATCAAATCAATGACTAATTGGCATTCATTGGTGAAAAACATTCGGTATTTTACTCCTTTGAATATTGCTTTTTAACATTAGGACAAAGAGGTGTCTACTATAGAAGTTGTTGCTTAATTTCAACCTCACTAGACACGGTAGCGTGGCCGAGCGGTCTAAGGCGCTGGTTTAAGGCACCAGTCTCTTCGGAGGCGTGGGTTCGAATCCCACCGCTGCCAAGATTTTTTTATGATGAAATGTCTTTTAAACTTTCGCTATTATTGTTTTATTTTGCCTGATTATCTTTTGTTTCATTATTAATTTTTTGTTATAACATATTTTTTTAAATGAAAAATATAAATTTTTAATTTATACTTCAAATAGTGACCATCGTAGGGTATATTGCATTTTTTATTTATTAAATCAGTAGGTAGTCTACCTATTTTTTTTACAAATTATGGATCGACACCATCGGAGTTTCCGAAAGAATCTGCTTGGAAAAATATACGACTACATTCAAAGGCAGTTGAAGATTATACTCACGTGAGCACCATGAAGCTTTTTACAGCTGATTTTTAATTTCCTTGCAAATACAGCTAGGTGGATAAATTGATATGACGGGGCCATCAATCTCCATCAATTCGTAGGTGGATATATTTTTAATTTGCCGCGTGCGATGAATTGAATTTAATGCCAGTGCGGATATCCCCGTGCGATATGCGCTCTGTGGAACAGGTGTTCGCAGCGCCCGACGCCATTGCTACGACACGCGTGACGACGGGCGCACTCGCGCTACCCTCTCCCGCCCGAACGTCAGTACGAAAAAATACGCGGCGCCATTACGACATTGCATTTAAAATAACCTAAAATTTTTTTTAATTTAAAATGTGCTTATAAAGTAATATAGTGTCTGTATATTAAAGTGGACATTTGTGACATTTTTAAACAATGTTTAAATTTTTATTACTAAATGTTATCGCATATTATTTTAAATTCACGAGCAACACTTCAAGACTAATTTCCTAGGTAAGATGTTGGTTATTAATTTTTTTAACTATCACATAATTTTAAACTGTATTTCATATACCCATCTTATTTATATGACTCTAAAATATGAAACAAACACTTTCATTTAGAAAATAACTGTACATTTTGTGGTTTATTGCATTACCGAATGATTTAAAATTCAGATTTATGTAGTTACGAATTACATGCGAAAAAGAAAGTAGCGCATCGTTGAATTTAGTTAGGCAATAAAAAGAAATTTCATTGAAATTTTAACACTATTAGTATAAAAGTTATTACTAAAATAATTTTTATATACATACATAAATGTAGACACTAACTTTTTATTTCAATGAAATAGTATCCTAGTATAGGCATGGTTTAGCCTACTAACTCTGATAGGCCTCTGTGGCCTATCTAATGTCCGACGAAGAGAATAATGGCGGGAAATAAAATTCAGAATTTACAATTTGAAGAAATGTAGGAACAGGAGGCTCCTTTAAACCTGTAAATTTATGAGTTAACAAGTATAAAAATCTATATGTAAGCCCTTAACAATAGATGAATAATTGTTAAGTGCATGTCCCACTGTCGTATGTGAAATACTTGGGAACTCTTCCGATAATATTGTTCCAGTGATTTCCCACAACGGCCGTAATAAAAAGAGCTCTCTATAATAAGTAGAGATAATTGACACGGCACAACAACCATCGCTAGTGATTGTGAATTGTTATTTCTTGTAACAATCACTTATAGTTTACTTTGTTGAATCAACCTTATATTTTGTAAAAAAAATATAATTTATTAAAAATATTTTATTTAAATTAGTCTATACCAGTGGTTCCCAAACTAATTTTGTCTACTGCCCAATTTGAGAATAAATATGTTTTAGCGCCCCCCATATTTTCACATATTTAAAAACCACTTCAAATTACTTCAAATTAAATTAATTAATTATTGTAACATATATATGTATATTAACGGAGAATTCTAAACGAAACTTTTACTATAACCCGCAACTTGAGACCTGCAGCGCCCACAAGGGGGCGTTATCGCACATTTTGGGGAAGACTGGTCTATACTGTCGCCCGAGGTTCCGTCCGCGCGAAACTTAAAAAACCTTAATAAGTAACCTATGTGTTCTTCTAGACAATGTTCTATTCAGCGAGATCCATACAGCTGTTCTGAATATACCTTCTAATAAACCAAACATTCGCATTTATAATATTCGTAAGATTTAAAATTCTACTTTAGTTAAAATGACTATTTTCAAATATAAATACTTAATTCACGTCGATCGATTACAAATTCGTTGTAAAACTTAACATGGAAACTAACCTATGTTTACAGAGCTAAAATAGCTCGAATCTCTTGAAAGTGTTGCTTCTGCAAGTTACGTCTGACTAGAAGATGCCTAAAGGTAACTTGTGCTATCATCTAGTAATGTAATTTGAAAATACGCAAAAAAATAAAATTTCTCAATAGGTAACTATATAAAACCGAATGTTTAGATGGATGTTTGTTTGAAGATATCTCCGGAAAGGCTCAATGGATCTCGCTGAATATTGTCGTAGATGTAGAACATAATCTGGAAGAACACGTAGGCTACTTTTTTTAATTCTGCACATATGGAATTGCTGGCGACAGTTAGTGGTAATTAAGCACAAAAATTTATTCCATGCTAAAAGAAAAAGCATTAATAGATTATTTCTATGGTAATTTTTACGCTTATCTTAGTTTTTGATATGATACTTAACAAAACTGTATTCCAATTTTATGTGAATTTTATTACCTTATTGTATTTTTTAAAAGTGTACCTAAATTGTTACATTAATTATTAAAAACAAAACGGTTAACTAATTTAACATGTCCGATAATATTTTGAATATATTTAATTGAATGTTTTTAACTGTTATTTATTGTGTTATAAAATTATAAATGTATACGTTTAACGTCCAGGTTTATTTAGTATGTTATAATTAAAATACTTTAAGTGACAAAATGGATTCAGCGGACATTTGCAAATTATTTTATAGCGAAGTCTATATAATTGAAAAATAAATTATGTCGGTTTCTTGATTAAATTGCATTTTCAGAGCTATTTTATTGGTCCATGTAAAGAGACGAGGATACAGATAAAATTGCTATTATTATATTCTCATATTCGTTATTTACATATTTTATATATAATATAATTTAAAAAATAATTTATCATCAGCTCACTTTACGTCCCCACCGAGGGGCTCGGAGCCTACCCTAAATCAAGGGCGACTAGGCCATAGTCAACCACGCTGGCCAAATGCAAAAGGTTAAAAAATAATGATAAAACTTATTATAAAAGAAACCAAATCAAAAACCAGTACAGTACCTATCCCACCGGCTGCAGAATCCCATGATTCAAGTAAACAGCGGTCAGGGCTGTAGACACAAGAACTCCCTCACAATGCGAACGGTTTGCAAAAATTGTCTCTTATATCGGGTCCTTAATCCAACTTTTTTGCGAGAGTTTATAATTAACATTATTGCGAATAAAACCAAATGTATGTTTGTGTCTAGAAAATTTCTGTTTCTTGCTTTGTGGTAGGTCATCATCATCAACCTGCCCTTATCCCTACGGAGGGTTGGCACAGGTGTGTACTACTCCTCCATACACCTCTATCAGCCGTCATATCTGAATCTACCCCCTTCCTACGCATATCGCCTTTCACCGAGTCATTCCATACTTTTTTGGTCTTCCTCTATCTTTGTAGCCATCCACATTCAATCTCATTACTGTTTGTGGCATAGGCTACTATTTTTTTTTTCGCGCGGACGAAGTCGCGACTGTCAGCTAGCCAGTTTATAATCATTGAAAATACGTTTCCATCGGAGCCAACTTATACTATTTGTTGTACTCATTCGCAGTCTTTAATACAAAATTAAAATATTTTTAATTGTAACGACGGTAACCGTTGATTTGATACAACGTCGCCGCCTTCTCAGTACAGCGACCAATGTGGCCGACATAACGGTGTGACGCACGCCCCACTCGACTGTCCTCAACAAACGACTGACCACGAGCTGGATGCTGAATAGCCGTGAGTTTACACTGCCGAAATACATGTATAAAAATATTTTTACTCTTTTCATTCTATTTGAAAAACAGAGATAAGACAGTAGTCATCGTAACATAGACTTGTTGATTTTTTTATTAACAAAAAAAAAAACGATTTCATTTTTTATGCGGCGATAAAAAATTAGAAGCCATAGATATGTACCTGCGCTTTATCCTGCTTTGGGCCAGTGTTCTTTTTTTTTTATTAAATGTCAGCTTGTCAAATATGATTTTACTGAAAATAGGTATTATAACGTTTTGCTTACATTTCTTTTGGATAGTTCTTTAAAAGCGCTTTGTTTAGTTGCATATTTTGTACTAGGGTACGTATAAATTTTACTTCTTACTAATATTATAATGCGAATGTTTACATGTATGGATGGAAAGATGGATGGATGTTTGAAGGTATCTCCGAAACGGCTGCACGGATTTCGCTGAAATTTGGCATGGATGTAGAACATAGCTTGGGAGAACACGTAGGCTACTAATTAAGTTGTTTTTTAATTCTGCACGGACGAAGTCGCGGGTAAGAGCTAGTAGGTATATAAATCAGAAGAGAAATATGATTTTATGGCGATATAAAATTTATTTTCTACATTATGTTAGCGAATATAACTCAAATAAAATTGTCCAGATATGAAAAGAAATTTCGCTACTTTTTAATTATAATTTGGCAGTGTTGTTAATAGTAATGTTGATTGCATGTCAATTTGAATAGTCTTTTAGACGTTGTATATCTTTTGCACAGAAATTGCATATTTATTGGCGCTAGAATTAAAGTTGATAGGTTTATAGTTTTATATTTATTTAAATGGAGAATGCATAATTGTAAATTAATTAAACTGGTTAATTATCATTGAAATACATTTAGTATTTTGCTCTCACAATTGTCGCTAAAAGTTATAATTAATTAATTTTATTCTATAGTTGAATGAATATATGAATATTATGTTGAAAATTTTCCTTTTTTAACAATAAAAAAAAATAATATCGATGTTGAAGACGCATTAGATTGGGCGCTAAAATAGTTTTTTTGATGCATAAATTACTTTTGAGTAAATTAATGAACTGTAATCTACATAGACATAATTTTTAAAACCAGTTTTTAATTTTAGTTTAAACTTTGTTTTTATTGAAGAAATTATAGTTATAGTTATTTTACAGTTATTTCAAATAGGCTGTTATGACTATGCCTCTTAGCATCATGGGTTAAGAGTGGTAGAACCCGCTTTAACATCTGCGCACGAATTGGCCAGGTTCGCCATACCACCGACACACAGAAAACAGGCGTGAAGAGGAAGAAATTCCGCGTTTCGTCTGATTAGTGTGCGTCCCGGAGGCCTAATTTAGTCCTCCTTCCCACCCTTTTCTTATAAGGAAAGGATGGGAAATGGAAGTGGACTTTCCGGATGAGAGGATGCATGGAAAGGGGAAATATTTTCTTTCTGTGCATCCTCTCCTCCATCGATTAAAGGTAGGCAACGCATATGCGATTGCGTGTGTCTATGGGCAACGGTCACTTCGCTATTTCAGCGATTTCAGGTGGCCGCTCGTTCGTTTGCCGCCTTCTGATATAAAAAAAAAATGGGACCAATAAGAATTTCAGTTGGCTATAGTTTAGTCTTTAGTTATTTGTTTATATTTATCTGTCGCCTGTGAATTCGTCAGCGCGTTTAAAAACAGCTTAAGTTACTCCCGCGCATATAAGCTACCTTCCAGTAAGTGTCCCGTCTAAAACGATCCAATCCTTTCGGTGATTATCCGGAACAAACGCGGACTTGCGGACATACACACGAAAATTTTGAATATATATAATATTTTTTTTAAGTAGCGCAAATACGTCATACGTATGATTTCTTTAATTGTATAAATAATTGACAAGTTACTCTAACTTTACCAAAAATTATCAGCTTCCGACGATTAAAGGCAATACTAATCCTGTCTCATCTCAAACAAAATTTGTGTTTGGAGGTCATGCAAATCCTCCTCCATAACTAGAGTTTTTTGGTGAGAGTATATTCTCTCAGATGAGAGTATATTGTTATATTTCTCAATTTTATTACAAATTTTCAATGCACTCTAGTTATAAATACATTCACATAATTCCCAGAAAGCAGTCATTAATAGTAAATTCACCATAACTAGCGAGAAAATAAAGATGAAAATACACTACCGTCATTGTTCACTAATGGAGACCCTTAGCGTAGATTCTCACTAAAGTTAGTTAACTGAATATGCTAGCATGGTTAATTTGTAGCGCATTTTATTCCCGTAGAGCTATTTAAATGATCGTGAAATAATTAATACGAGCGTTCCGCACGCGCCGTCCGTTACTCAAAGCCAACTGTTATGGTCAATTCTGTAACGGCAACAAGCATAACGGAGAATTATGTACACGCTATTTTACATATTTAAAAATTTCATACCGAACCATTTGATTTGGTTAGTCACCAACCGGCAAACTCAATCTTGTTTAAAAATGATGGTTAGTTCTTACTTGAGTGATATGCTCTACATGTTTGTAAAACGAGGAGGTAAAGGTAGATCTTACTAATATTATAAATGCCAATTTTTGGATGTATGGATGGATGTTTGTTAGATGGTATCACCAGAACGGTTGTATGGATTTCGCTGAAATTTGGCATAGATGTCTAATATAATCTGGAAGTATACATAGGCTACTAATTAAGTCTTTTTTTTTAATTCTGCGCGAACGAAGTAGCAGGCTAGAGCTAGTTTAATAATAAATTCAGATTTTAATAATTAAATAAGAAATAAGATAAAATCAATAGATGATAAAACGAAATCAATAAATTAAATATTTTTTTCCGAATGTTATCTTTAATCTAGTCTTTAATTACTTACTTAACTTAATAACTTAACCTCACTAATATAAGATTTTAATATATTTGTAGTCTTCATAAGGTTTTTGCAATCTAAAAAAATCTATACTAGACGTAATCAAATCTATTTGAAAAGTAGGTTAATACTAATTATGTTATTAGTACTTTTGAAATTAATGTAATATACGTGAGAATATTTTTTTATATTTCTATAATATAACTCAATATGGATTGCATAATAGCTACATTCATTGATTAAATCGTATGAGAACCACAGCTATGAAAGTTTCAAAAGCGTGCAACAAGAAGAATAGACAATACATTGCCATCTTAGGAACGTTCTTGCGTTTCTTTATTGTATTTGATATAAAACATTCTGAAATCATTAACTCGCCCGACACATTTAAAGGCTTAACAAATAAATTTTATAACATATTAAATTTTACAACCGATAAGCTATAAACTATCAATCTTTTTGTTTAAAACGTGTTAGCAAAGTTACTATAACTTTTATGAGTTTATATCTTACTAAGATACTGATCGCGAATGTTTGAATGTTTGTTTGAAGGTATCTCTAGAACTGCATGGATATGATGAACTATCGCTTTTATAATCATGTAATGTAGTACTAATACGAAGACATAAAATCACTTACACGCAAAAAACGAAAATCTTTATATATATAATTCTTCTGTGAATGTGTATGTCACTGTACTTCTCTCAAACGACTGGACCGATTTTGATGAAATTTTTTGTGTGTGTTCAAGGGGATCTGGGAATGGTTTAGATTCACAATTTTCATCAAATATTAACTTCATATTAATTTATTCAAATTAAAGACGTGTAGACAGGACAACGTCTGTCGGGTCCGCTAGTATTTTTATAAAATCTTACTTCTTACTAAATATTATAAATGCAAATGTTTAGAGGATTGATGTATGTTTAATATTATTATTTACATTTATGCCAAATCTCAGCGAGATCTATGCAGCCGTTCTGGAGATATCTTCTAACATATATCCTTCCATCTAAACATCCAATTTGCATTTCTGATATCAGTAAGAAGTAAGATAGTCATATCTATTTGAAAATTTAACAGTGGTAGAGCCCGCTTCAACATCTTCGCGCGAATCGGCCCGGCTCGCCCTGTGAAATACCACGACCACACAGAAGACAGGCGTGAAGTGGAAGTAATTCCGCGTTTCGTCTGATAAGTCTGCGTCCCGGAGGCCTCATTTACTCCTCTTTCCCTTCTCACCCTTTTTCTTGTAAGGAAAGGATAGGAAGTGGAAGTGGGCTATCCGGATGAGAGGATGCATAGGAAGGCAAAATATTTTTTTCTGTGCATCCTCTCCTCCGGCGATTAAAGGTAGGCAACGCATATGCAATTGTGTATGTCTATGGGCAGCGGTCGCTATTTCAGCGATTTAAGGTGGCCGTTCGCTCGTTTGCCACCTTATGATATAAAAGAAAAAGAATATCAAAGGGTGTGACTTGCCAAATGAAAATAGATAAAACACTTTAAAAATATCTTTAATGAATAACAGTAGGCAACAAGATTAACAAATTTAAGAATTTAGATAAGTAAAAGTTGGTCTTTGTCGTATACGATCTATCATTGATATGCAGACAGTGTCTCGACCCGATTGACTATGCAGCAATTATGGCTAGAATATTTCTTCACTTCGTAATTATACTAATTTCGTCACTTAGACTTATGACCTGGAAGTATTTTAAAATCTAATTGTCCTATTTAAATAAAACGAGTATGATTACTTAAATAAAGAAGACAAAAAATAACTTAAGTAAAGTCCGTAAATATTGACATCGTAATTTGATAGTCTCGAAAAATCAGTTGAACCTTGTAAGACCCTTAATACATAAGGCAACGTAAATCTTTGATACTAAAATTGCATGTTTTCGTCGTGATTAGCGATGAAGCTTAACGACCTAAATCGCCAGGTTTCGAAATTTTTTTATGTAGGAACGGTCTAATTAATTAAAACGAATAAAATTGTGTTTAAAAACTATGATATAATTGTAGAGCATGAGAATTGTAACAAATATTTGGAAAAATACCGTTCAGTTCACGCCAATGGAGGTTATTCTGCAATTTGTAACATACGATTTTTAAGGTGACATCACCAGTCTAGCTTAGATATTTATATTGGAGCATTCGATGCGCATACCAAAAGCCTGGAAATATTTCACCTACCTACCTAATCAGTTCTTACGTGACCTGCGTTAAATAATCATAAAATTCGCAAGTGTTGTTCCACACACAACGCTAACGTAGACAATCATAGGCGTATCAAAAAAATAACGTGTAAATAATCAATAATATCTTGACTTTATTTACTTATGTAGTGTTGAGTATACTTTATTACGAACCATTTTTTTTTAATAAAGTCCGATAGCTCTGACATATATTATACTATAAACTACCGTTTCCTACCTTTTTACAAAGATGTCTAATAAAAAGTGTTTTTATTTAAAGTTTTTATCATCAACCAGGCAATTATTTATCTATTTTTCTAACCTGTTTCCCCGCACGTGGCACGTAGAAAACAGGTATTGAAGCGTTTTGATTATTGTGTACTAGCTATCGCTCGCGATTCCGTCTGCGTGGAATTAAAAAAATAAATCCTATTTGTTCTTCTAAACTATGTTCAACATCTATATTAAATTTGAGCGAGATCCATGCAGGGTTTTTGAAGACACCTTCTAACAAACATCCATCGATCCATCCAAACATGCACGTTTATAATATTAGTAATTATGGCCCTTGAAAGTGCTTTCTGTTTTTGGATCAGTTGCATATTTTGTACTAGGGTATCATAAATCAGAAGTAATAAAATCTTCATCAGCAATATGTCTTTACCTGTTACTTCACCACATAAACAAAGCGTACGACGATGTGCCAAGATCCTGTCGTTGCAGGGAACTGTTCTGGACATAAATTCACATCACAGACGCGATCTGCATTCTTATTATGGACAAGCCCTTTCGTACCCGGCACTTTGTATACCTGCATTACACGATACATAGGTTACATAAATATTGTAGAAACAAATGAACTCTACTGTGTATTTCTGTGTTGATAGAAGTAGGTTGAAATTCATATAGGAACTTTTCAGATCCAGTTAAAATTTTAGACTCTATTTCTATTCAGTAATATACTGGGATAATTTAATTTGATAATCGCTTTATTAATGTTATAAAATCAGAATAAAGCTAAGCTTAAAGTAAACGATAGTTGTAATATTTTGTTTCACTGTCAAATTGTCAATGACTCGTTCGCAATTTACTGTCATTTTTTTATTTGGTTACCGTAGTTTTCTGACACCAGAATCTCTGTATAAATTATACCATCACTAACTTTAATATTGACAAAACAGAAATGACAGTACGTTTAAACGTGTATTTTGGTCTCAGAAACCCACATTTAGTGGGTTCTTATACAGACGAAGACAATCGGTCGGTGACGTATAAAGTTACGCGTGTTTTAGCAACGTTACTTCGGCTTTTGCATCAATAGTCTGCGGTTTTCAAATTCATACGACTGTGGGAAACTGTGACTCTTAGAAGACTGATGGTTGACGGAATGATCTAACTTGTAGATAAAATTTACATTTTATCAGATGTATTAGTATTATTCAAACCTATTCACATCGTAATACCTGTACTGAATTGTTTATTTGGTAATTTTAACTTAGTACTTTTGTGGACGTTTTTTATCTTATAACCCATTGTAAATGCTTATTTTAAATTTTTGGTTCATACGAAAATCTACGTATTATAAATATTATAAATGCGAAAGTTTAGATTAATGTATGGATGGATGTTTGTTAGCAGGTACCTCCAGAACGGCTCAACGGATCTCGATAGAATTTAGCACAGATGTAGAACATAATTAATAGCCTATGTTCTAGACTAAGTTTTTTTTACTTCTCGCGGACAGAATCACGGGCTACAGCTAGTATTGGAATAATACATGTATTTAATTATAAAATGATCATAGAGGGTTCCACTTGAAGAGTCTATTTTTTGTAACACTTCACTTCCGAATGAAGAAACCAGGAAGCCTTGCTATATGAACTTCATTTCTCTGGGCATTAATTTGCCACGCTTCAGCGATGGTCATCCTACCATATCGTACAAGGTTAACTTTTGATTTTCACCTTTATTTTAATTAGTATAAGGTTTATTGTTTTTGTAATAAATTCATAAGTAAGCATCAATCATATTGTACCCGGTTTGTTGCGCTTTATGTGAATGAACTATACGCATTTTAATGTGCGTATGGGTTAAATAATTATTTTATAACTTTATTACCGTTGGTTTCTGAGCCCAAAATATCGGTATAAAAGTCATCCCTGTTCATTCATTATGTTTGGCAGATATAACAATGTCTTTTAAACGGAGATTTTGGTCTCAGAAATTTGTGTGGTGATAAATAAGTATGGTGAAATTTATAACCACTTTGACGTCCATAATATTCTTCATCGGCGTTTCAAGGGTTAAAATACAGATAACTAAATAGTGTCCGACTATATTTTTTGGGGTAATGCAATATATATTTGACAAACACATTTACAAAAGCATATGACTTTATGACTTTGCAACAGTTTTTTTTTGCATGCAAATAAATGTAGTACAAACGTAAATTCAAGGAGACTCTTTAATCACCTCATTTCGCAAAAATATTTGCACAATTTTGACAGCTGATTTTGACAATTTGACATTGATTTTCTATGGCAAATATTTAGCCGATTTGAAACGGCTTGGCATCAGTTGCGACCTCTATCACTTTGACCTCATTTCTTCAATTTTTTTTAAGGGTAATTTAGTGTTTTAAAATAAAGTATATACGAATGCAACAATCTCTTACGAAGCTCTTATTCTAAATGAAGAATAAGAAAAAAAAAATTGAAAGAAATATAATTTTGAAGTTATTGAGAAAGTAAAACATTTGTTTTTTTTACAGATCAGAAGAGAAATTAGTGCAATGAAGGTGTAAGGTAAGATTTTTTAATATTTAACCATACATGCCAAGTCACTTAATGCAGAATTTTCCCCAGTTGCGATTATAATTTTAAAGTTGTTAAAATGTTTACATTAATTTTAAAATTAAAAATATAAAAAGTAAATTGTAAAAAGGATAACATAAAAAATGCCGTTCGTGAAGCGGGATATGTATTGTAGAATTAAACTAGCGACAATATAAGAGTAGATGTAAGCAAACATATTCAGATGAATTGGCACATCGAGTGGGCCAACGTTTGTTGGCCAAACAAGTTTGACGCATCCCGTTGTACAACGACCAAATGTAATTGATGCTATAATATACTCGTTCCCATCGTAACTCTATGACAGATCAATTCGAGAGTTCAAGATATACAGACTCGATAATACGTCCCAATAAAAATTATCCGTACACTATGACCTTGAGTTTAACCTTAAACAACAATGCCCTATCGTAATTTGAGATCTTATTCTTTGAATTTATAAGTTTGTTTCCTATCAAAGAATAACAGAATGACGAATAACATAAACTTATCCGTACTTTAACACAATAGAATGTAGAGAGTGTTCTTTTTTATTACAACCATAAAAAATATCACATATTTAGCTTAAATTGTTCGTCATGTTTTTTGAATTTAGAACAAATAGATTTACAATGAAATGTTAAAGAATTTCCTTGCAGCTTTCATTGTACAAAACATTTATACCAAAAGTATGAACCACCATATAGATGAAATGAATAGGGTTTAAAATATCTTACTAATAAACCTACTAAGATACCCCACACACTACAGACAGTCGCCCTCTCAGCATGAAATCGGTGTAATGTGCGCCCCTACATATTATACATGCTCATACAAATTAAGCGCACGATCAAACTATTGGACGACTAAAAGTCTCCAGTGTGCTAGGGCTCTTATAGATAACTTAGTATGAGTAAAAAAGCTATTACAGTGCGATATTACGCTTTCCACATGCATGCTTCATGCCATACTGACGACTTTAATCATAAGCTCACTCAACATTGCGTAGTTTGTATTTTACACTTTTTGTAACTCTATCATCTATCAGGCAATGTAATCACAACACGATATCATTAAGTTATTTCTTAATTTCATCAAATCTCATGAAACTGATGGCTGTTGGGATAATCTTACACAGTCTATTACGTAATTGTAATGCAAAAAGTAAATTGTCAGCAACTAGGAAAATCTTCGGAGAAATGTTACAGTAACATTGGTATAGTTAAAGAGGTTGAATTTTGTTACGAATTTCGATCAGATTTGAATATCCTACTATGTAATAAATGTGAATGTTTAGATGGGTGGATGTTTTTTGGAAGGTATCTACAGACCGACTGCATCTTGTTGTAATTTGGAGTAGATGTAGAGCATAAGTCTGCAAGAACACATTGGAAGTAATTTTATAATCTTGTGGACGGATTCGCGGGCGACAGCTACTAGTGTTCCATGATAGCATTTAAATGAAAAAAGCTAATCCCAATTACTTCTGTTGGCAATGTCACTTTTAAAAGTCTAGTAGGATTTAATGTAAAATTGGAGAAGTAATACATTTAAATAAAAACACCATTTATTAAGTACCAAGTTAATTGATGTCATATAAAAATAAATATAATGATATTCATGGTATTTGAAAGGAATAACGTTTCATATCCCATGTTTATCCACTGGCTACTACGTACGCATTAAGTGGTTTGCAACGAGCGGCAAATTGTATGTTACGCCGGGATACGGTCAACCTCTTGTAATCATTTTCTTGCGGCCACTCTCAATAACATCTTAGCTTACTTAAATACTTACCACAGTTTATTGTACAGACATATATGATTCAACTTGTCTATTGATATGCCTAGTGTTTTATTTCCTGACTGACTCTATATACTACTGTATGTATATGTAGAGTTTTAACATAAAATACATGCGTCCCGGAGGCCTAATTTAGTCCTCTTTCCCTCCCCCTTTTTCTTATAAGAAAAGGATGGGAAGTGGAAGTATTGTCAGTAACAAAGCGTACCTTGGGTCAATAATAAAGCAAATCTTAATGATCTGAAGTTTTGTTTTATTATAAACTTCAAAGTTACAATAATATGATCAATTTTTGTTGTATTCCAAACTATTTTGTAATATATAATGCGAGATGAATCGTTTATCCTATATCTTGTATACACCGCGGTAAATGGAGCAGTGTAGCCAACCGCAAATAGTATGGCATTAGGCACGCGGCAGCGCGCACGCGACGGATGACGGGGGAATCTGTCGCGGATGGTAATCATGCGCTGCATTTCATCTTGCGGTTTTTACAGGATGGAATAATAGACCGGAATATACAACGCCTATACGTGCATATTCACTACTGAAGCGTTAATCCAAAACATGTTGTTATATCCCTTTTTTGACATATTAGATAGATAATAATATGCTTTTGTCAGTTATAGGAATCTTACTAATAAATAAATGCGAAAGTTAATATGTATGTTTGTTAGAAGGAACGGTTCAACGAATCTCGATGAAATTTGGCACAGATGTAGAACAGTCTGGAAGAACCCAGGCTACTTACCAAGATTTTTAATTCCTGACGGCTGACGGCGTCACGGGTGACAGTATTTTACTCAAAAAAAAATACGTGACAGATGTGTGCATGAAACCTTTAACGAGGAAATGCCACCGGTAGCTTGCTGTTACAGCACTCAATGATTACATACTAGCTTCATACCGTCATACGTGTTCAATAATCTTAGATAATATACATTCTACGTTCATTGGAATTCGTATTACTGGCTTACAACTAGCGGATATTATCATCGCGTTCCACAATGATTTGCAACTATCCAATCACAACTATGTCGTATGGAGTTATTCAGAGTTAAATGGAGGTCAAAAGTCAATCCATAAGTCACCGCAACACACTTTCTTGTTAATATAATTGTTAGTCAAAAATTAATTCGTCGTAATGCCATTTTGATTGCATTCTGATCTACAATGTTACAAATTAAACTTCGATTACATGGTTGTGCCTGATTATTTTGTTATTTTTTAATTAACAAGCGTATATTTTATTAAAGTATAAAATTCAATGGTCACTGACATAGATTTCTCGGAGATTAATGACAATCTTATTGCTTAGGGAATGTACAGCCCTTTAAAAGTACGCAGTCAACTATGATTTTAAAGAAATAATGAAAAGACTCTTACAAAATGTTAGTTGCGTTGTGTCTTGACCTTAATTTTATAAGTATTCTGTCATATCTACATCTTCGCTTCAACATTTCATAATACAGCTAAATCGAAGTCAGAATCGATTTAAATAATCGATATGAGGATTATGTACCATGGTATCGAATCGGCGTCATCTGGCGAATGCAGTCGATTACCGGCGAGCCACATGAGGCTAGGGAATGCGGCAAATTGACGACAAAATCGTAGCTCGCGTGATACGTCACTTTAAAGATGATTGTAATAATGACGGAGAATTTTGCAATCCCACATGGTATTACATACCCTGATCTGCAGTAATATAGTTACTACTTATGTTAACGTATCGCAGCTTGCCTGATATTTTGTACGAAAGAATTCTTCGAGGAAAACCATTCTCTCGTTCTAAGGAATCTTGGAGCATTAGTTACATTATCAGCTCTCCAAACGCCCTACTAATGAGCTTGGAGGCAATCCTAATTTAGAGGTTATAGGTCATAGTCAAACGGACCTAGTCAGCTGGCCCAGTGCTGGTTGGTTGACTTCACACATATCTTTAAATTTCTTCGCAGATATGTGTAGGTTGCATTACGATGTTTTCGTAAATGTACATCGTATAAATCGAAAAACACTTGGGTATACCGGTTTTTTCGAACCCGGGACCTGCAGATTACAACTGAAGTGTTTAAACCCTGAGCCACCGACGCACTGATTAGTTACATGAAACCAAAAAATTACGCAAGTTACCCGTTCTCTGTTTGCTCAATAAAAAGTCGAGCGATGTAAACGAGATGTCGAGAAAGTATCCTCGTTTCCATTAGGAAAGTCAGAACGTCAAGAGTCACGGTGCCAAGTTTGCGACTCGATCGAGTTTTTAACGGAGAAAGCTGACACTGTCAACTCGCAGGATTACCATTCGTCAGCAATTTTTTAAACCCACCACACAATGATTATTTAAAAAAAATATAATATGCTCATATTTGGGAATTATTACGATCGCGTACTTATATTTTGATTGTTTAGCGAGGTAGTACATTCTAGTGTCTTCCACATTTCTCCTTAGCCACTGATAAGTGACAACTTTACAAAATTAGCAATGGTTTTATGACAATTGTAATGATTGCCATTATTTATTCCTTCGACAATAATTGTTCTTATTTCCTTTTTAAAATTCGGCATCTTTGAAAGTCTAGAATCGGACAAATATATTTGTGCATTGGTGTCAGCTATTCATTGTGTTATCTAGCTGTAAATTTAGTGTTAGTTATTATCAAAAGTTTTTATATATGATTGCATCTCTAAAACTATCAAATAAGTACGGTTCTTATTGACATTCCTTTTCCAGTCGTATCTATGTTGATTTGTTTATATTTTTATTTGTAACTTTAGTATGGAATCTGGAAAATTGTTGTAGGTATAGTAAATTTAATTCTTATAGATAAAATATGTAAATTATGATTGACTTATTGGTAAACAAGGTTTCACTGACTAATAAACTCGAAGAGAGAACAACAGAAGTATATTCATATTTCTCTATCTGTATTTTATCTTATCTTACTTCTTATTAATATTATAAATGCGAATGTTAGGATGAATGGATAGATGGATGGGTGTATGGATGTTCTGCTTGAAGGTATCTACAAAAAGGTATAAACGGATCTCAATAAAATTTGGCATAGATGTATAACATAGTCTGAAAGAACACATACGGTACTAATTTTGTTTTTTTTTTAATTCAGAGCGGACGGACTCGCGGGCGACCGCTAGTAGTAAAATAAATTGTGTTTCTATCTTTCCCAAAAATACATAGCAGCACCGTTATCTGAGTTAAAATATATTAAAGGTATATAACAAAATAGGAATTAACATTTTGATTAGTGCTTGGATTATGAAAGTTAAAGCGAGCCGCCTACGAGTTTCCATAGTAAGCAATTACGATTAATGATGTACATAGACTAATGATTCGATAGTCGTTACTCTAATGAGCGGCTAGCGGCCAGGTTTGCGCGTTATTAAAACGTCAGACGCGCGTCTAACGACGTCTCTATTGTTGACTACCACCGCTATACTTTGACATAACCTAAAGGTAGCAACACACTACTGTTTTCAATTATATTGCGAGGTAAGCGTTATAGTCAAGCCTTTATCTTATAGGACAAATTGCATGTAACATTTACTTATGATACGATGTGACTTGGTAGTATATACCTACCTTTAAAATCAAAAGCTGCTAAGGTTACAGACCCGACAATAGGTGAATAATACTTATTGATTATGTCGTATTAAGTAAATGCTTTTACATGCTTGATTTAAATTAATAGAGTCAATAATGTTAACAACTGTTTTGCATATCTTTGATACGCGTCAAAGTTGGTATTATACTTATCGTACAATTCATGAAGAGTTATTGCTTTTATTATAAGCAATAGTGCAAGGAAATGCATAAAGTGATGTTAAATTATTAACATGTTCATAAAAGATTTTATATATAATATAATATAATAATATAACAATAGAATTGAAAATTAGCTGTCGCGGTTTTCGTTATAAAATTATGATTGTAATAAACATGTCAACTGATACCGATATTTGAACATTGAAAATTGTATTAACTTTTTAAGACAATAAGACGGTTACATACAAATACGGTTACATCTCACGAAAAAAGTTACATCTCTTATTGCCATAAGAGATGTAACTCTTTCCTTGGATTGGTCGCCATAACTTCGGAATGTCGTAGTCAAAATAACGGCACGCGTTAAAATATGTAGCGCCATCGAGAAACAGTTTATCTCCACTTATTATAAGTGTTTATTCTTTAAATGTAACGAGAACTTATCTCAAAATTTTCCAGTTACAATTTTTGTAGCACTGTGTATCTATTTATGCCGTGGGTTTCCACTGTTGAAACGATCTTTTTGTTTAGTGTTGGAATGACAATGGAAATCTACTCTTAAAACCAACCAAGTTTAAGTACACGTCTTTTCAAATATCATGGTGGCTCAAGATCATCTGCTCGCTGCGCAGCACCCTCCCCTCGTCCCTGTATAACCCGCTACACGTTACATTGTGTTCTGCGCAACGACTCGCACGTTCCAAGCCGCCAAGATATATGAAAACTTCAATACTATATATATAAAGGTTCCAAGTATTTTAATTATCTCAGTTTCTAAAGCTGCTTAATAAGTTGTTAAATACTTGGGTAACGCAATCATATTAAATAAATTAAAATATTCGTGAACAAAGATCTCACTTCTTAATAATATTATAAATGCAACAGTTGAGATGGGTGGATGTTTGTTTGAAGGTATTTCAAGAACGGCTGAACGGATCTCGATGAATTTTAGCATACATATAGAACATAGTCTGGAAGAACAGATAGGCTACAAATTATGTTATTTATAATTCTACGCGGATGGAGTCGCGGTTCACAAGTAGTTTATGGTATTTGTATAACTCGATAAAATAGAATCTCGTGTGCCAACGGTACGGAATCCTGTGAAATTGAAGTTGCAAAAGCATAAGTTCCCGACTGATCCATCGATCAACGTTAATGGAAACAAGATATCCTAATGATCTGCGCACATTGCATTAGCCTTAAAATACATGTTCTAAGTCATATTCTTATTTTATTACATTAAATCTAAGAAATACGAAAAAAATAACAACTAAAGTTAACATTCCATACTATTCCGTGTTAAATAAATTTCATGAATATATTAATGAAGTACAAAATAGGCTTTTAAGATAAGGCTTCCATTAAATTATTTACATTTCGCTTTAAGATGTTTTTAGAATTAAAAATGCCTGAATTATACATTTCTGTGTAAGCCTATTTGTTAGGAAGAATGTAATAATTCTTTGACCAATCAAATCAAAAAATGGCGATAAAATACTTGTTTTAATTTAACGCGAATTTTTGTCTACTTTTTACTACGTTAGTCTAAAATAAACATTATATAGTCGAACTTGTATAAAGGAGAGTTTAAGGAACTGCGAGGTCGCTCTTACCCGAGTTTCTCGCTTATGGAGGTCGTCCATCGGAATTGGACACTGACTGGCTAATAATAACAAAATCAAAAAAAAATGTTGCATAGTTGAGATGGATTTCTATAACGCTTCTATTTTATGACGTAGACTGTATTAAGCAAGATAGACCAGGAAAATTAACCTTACAGATATTATTAATGTACTCGCATAACAATATTAATAGCCAAAAACAGAAACTGATATAAAAACGGCTAAACACTCACGTATATTCGTCCGGTGGCAGCACCGACTAGTTTCGAGCCCATCGGGGGCCCTTCATCAGGATGAGTGGTACTGGTGGCCCGTCACTCACTCCGAGTGAGCGACGGGCCGCGTCCGCGAAATAATACCAGTACCGATGAGCTCGAAACTAGTCGGTGCCGCCACCGGACGAATATACGTGAGTGTTTAGCCGTTTTTAAATCAGTTTAGTATAATGTCTGTAAAGTTTGAATAATTTAATAGCCAAAAACAGAATTCGGAAATTCAAACATTATAACTTTGTTACTGTATTTGTTGTTACCACAGACAAAACATTTGTTTTAAAATATATGGTTATCTTACTTTTTCATAGAGATTGAGACAAAAACAAATCTTATACATAAAATTCTCGTGTCACAATTTTCGTTCCCATACTCCTCCGAAACGGCTTGACCGATTCTCAAGAAATTTTGTGAGCATATTGAGTAGGTCTGTGAATCGGCCAACATCTATTTTTCATCCCCCTAAATGTTAAGGGTAGTCCACCACTAAATTTTATTTTTTAGACAAACACGCTGACGGAGTCGCGGGCGACAGCTAGTTATATCTAAACATGCCTTACCACAATGGAACCCCATAGTAATACTTCACCGGTCACGCACCAATGGCTATAGAATGGTAACATAACTTGTCTACACAAGTATGAATGTTTTTATAATAGCATATAAAAATATTGATTACGATATTTACTATAAAGTCCACTCCATTGCCTTGTAACAATATTATTTTATTTAAACTATATTAAAGTAAAAAAATGTTTGAAGATATATACACACTATAGCTATTACCCGCGTCTCTGTCCGCGCGGAATAAAAAAAAACACATATGTACATAAACATATACATATGTATCCCGAATTTCATCAAAATCCGTTTGACTGTTCCGGAGATACCTTCAAACATCCATCTATCCGACCATCCATCTAAACATTCGCATTTATAATATTAGTATGATAACACGTGATATTAATATTTTAAGATATAGTAATATAAAGAGCGTCGGTGGCTCAAGGATTAATAACTTAAACCATTATCTCCAAGTCCTGGGTTTGGTTCCATGTACCAATGTATTTTCCGGTTTCAATTTACATATGTACATTTATCCGACGATCTTACGATACAGGAAAATATTGTGAAGAAAAGATATCTGTGAATTCAAGATATACATTAAGCCAGCGTGGTTAACTATGACCCAGTCACGCCAACATAGGGTAGGCTCCGAGCCCCTTGGTGGGGATGTATAGTAAGGTGATAATATTAGTAGTCTGTTTAAAAAAAAATTTCATAGGAAGTCAATAGCAAAGACTATAGACCTTTTTTGAGGAATTTTTGTATGGACCAGCATTTAAACCTCCAAAGTCAAATGTATAGATCAATTTAAGTTAACATAATCGACTTGATTAAAGTGTACCGTTGACATTAGCCAATTGTAGTGAAAGGCTATCCGTATCTAATATATAAGCTCGGAAATGTAATTTGCGTTGAAATTTGTCTTGTAATTTGTATTTTGTAATTTATTATGCGTTTCTGATTATTCTTGATTATTTCTCTTAATTAAGATGTATGTACTATGCTACGTCATCTTACTTATATTATAAATGCGATAGCTTGGATGTTTGTTAGAAGGTATCGCCAGAATGGCTGTATGGATTTCGCTGAAATTTGGCATAGATGTAAATCGTAGTCTGGAATAAGACATAGGTTAATAATTAAGTTTTTTTTTTAATCGAGGCGCAGGCAACAGCTATTATTAGGATAAATAAGGAACAGCTTTGATTGTAGACTTTATAGATTTAGATTATTATCATAGTATCTTTATTATATATTTATTATAACTAATGCAATTTTTAACAATAAAGTAACAAAGAATCTAATGAAATAAAAAGGAATAATTTACTAAAATATATTATAATATTAAAAGGAGTCCCTTTATGTAAGGCTCCGAAGATACTGGCAACGTTCCCCCTTTGGACAGCTAAACTAATTTTTTTTTTTTTATATCAAAAGGTGGCAAACGAGCGAGCGGCCACTTGAAATCGCTAAAATAGCGAAATGACTGCTGCCCATAGACATACGCAATTGCATATGCGCTGCCTACCTTTAATCGACGGAGGAGAGGATGCACAGAAAGAAAATATCTTCCCTTTCCATGCACCCTCTCATCCGGAAAGTCCACTTCCACTTCCCATCCTTTTCTTTATAAGGAAAGGATGTGAAGGGAAAGAGGACTAAATTAGGCCTCCGGGACGCACACTCATCAGACGAAACGAAAATTCTTTGTCCGAGGTAGCTGCCAGCTCTTCGGTCCTCTGTGTTGTCGATTAATTAAATTAAATTAAATCTCTATATTTTTATTGCAAATAAAACTGTATTGATAAGATTCCTTGTTATTCTGAACTTCAGTTTTTTACCAGAAAAATACATGAATTTATTCTTGAATCGTTATAAAATAATCTTGTACGATTTACATAAATATAATTTCTTATTAGTATTGCCTTATTTCAGATTAAATATATAGTTAATACAACTTCAATGTTACCGTGGAATTCCACTGTTGTAACACATGTATTTAAACATATTTTATTCTCTATCTTCAGAGAGAATGAGTAATATTAACATGTTTTCATACAAGTTGTTTGACAGTGCAAACTTACAGGAACACAACAAAGCGATGTAATTTATAATCAACCGCAAATCTTTAAAGTTTGACGTATGCTGTATTGTCAATCAAGCACGTATTCAAGCATCGTGCTATATCTTTTTCATTATTTTTATTTAATGAAGTATTTTTGATATTCACCTCTATTCTTAATTATTTATATTGTAAAACAGTTATTTACGTTTTTATCGACAATAGAGAAGGTGAAAAAAATCCTTTACTAATATTATTACCATTATAGCATTTACAATGAGACTTTGTCTACTCTTTTACTTAATTTATACCAGCTATAGCACGCGATTTCGTCCGCCCGCAATTAAAAAAACTTAAAAGGTAGACTGTATGTTCTTCCAGACTAAGTTCTATAACTGCGCCAAATATCATCCAGTTCAGCGGTTCCGGAGATTTCTTATAACATCCATCCATATGTACTTTCGCATTTATAATATTAGTAAGATTTCCCACAATTTTCTGTAGACCTAGAACGAATAATCGCCATCGTATTGTTAGTGAAATTTATATTAAAATTTGTGCTATCGGACAAAAAGAACACCAAAAGCCCAAAGCCAAAAGAAGGGGAATGTCACAAGTATTCATGATAGGCCCTCTCATACTAGATTTAGGTCCTTTTGTGTAGTTGAAATTTACTTAAATGATAAAGAAAAAATTTAACCTGGAAGTCAACATATTTCATAGTCATATTATTACATTATTTTCTCTTTTACATTATTCTTAGTTATAATAAAAATTAAAAGAAAAATTTCACGGGGTTTCTAAAGGCCGTGTGTAGCGAATAATCCAAGCATGAGGTCATAACTTTTCTTTCGCACGTACCGCCCCTATGTAAACACGTCGTTTGTTTTGCCAAGAGCTGTGTTTTACTTATTATTGCCGACCACGTCTCATGCAGGACATTTGTGATAAACCGCCTACTGCACTCGCCAATGTTTTATAGGGCACGAGGAAAGCTATGTTTAGTGTAAGCAAGTAGGTATGCTTAGATTTAGGGTAGATAAATTGTTTTGGGCTTAAAAATGTTTGCAAAAAAGTCTTTAATACAAGCGCGTTAGATGACTAGCCTATGTGTTCCTCCAAGCTATGTTCTACATCTATGCTAAATTTCAGTGAAATCAATGCAGCCGTTCTGCAGATATCTTCAAACAGACATCCATCCATATATCCAGACATTCGGATTTATAACATTAGTAACATTTTCCATAAGAATAAATCAATCACAATTATCGCTTACAAGAACATTTGACACATTTGAATTGTTTTCTTTGCCCTATTTTTATACACTGACTTTATTGTATGAATCGAACATGGTCACTTTTAATTACAGTATGTACTTATGTACATATATGTATTTATGTGTTATACTTATATATTGTGAAAGAAATGACGCATGTTTGAACGTGACAATGCTCTCTACATACCATTATTATCCCCTAATATGTAATTATTGGATATTCAAGACCAGCAGTCAATACTTTCTTTACTTTCAAAAGGTATATCCTATCAATAGATAAATAAGTAATGAACTACCAAAGCCGATGTCGCATCATGCATAAGGTATTCTGGTGTGACTCAACCTGATTATTATTCTCTATTCGCTTGCAGCTCACGGCCTTAATGTGCTTTTCATGCGAAAAGAACACGCGACTAGGACATCATCTAAAGATTTTGACTTTCCTAAACATTCGTATTAAAAGTTAGCGTAATCGAGTTAATGGCCAACTAAATATCCACTTCCATGACTTACCTCTAGTTAACAGTTACTCGTGTAGTCAAAGTATAGATTTTTTGTCTCTACAAAAGTACTTGAAACATTCTTCGAATACTACAAACGTATATTTTCATAATGAGATTTGACAGCCATGTAAGAATCTTTACAACATAACTGTTTTTTCATCATCACTTATGTATAATTCTATATCTGTACAACAAATTATAAATTTGTGTTATAAAAAACAAATACATGACATGATTAATATATGCATCTGAAAATCTTACTAATGTTATAAATGCGAATGTTTGAATGAATGGATAGATAGATGTTTGTGAGAAGGTTTTTTTTATATCAGTAGGTGGCAAACGAGCGAGCGGCCACCTGAAATCGCTGAAATAGCGAAGTGACCGTTGCCCATAGACATACGCAATTGCATATGCGTTGCCTACCTTTAATCGACGGAGGAGAGGATGCACAGAAAGAAAATATTTTCCCTTTCCATGCATCCTCTCATCCGGAAAGTCCACTTCCACATCCCATCCTATCCTTATAAGGAAGAGGGTGGGAAGGGAAAGAGGACTTTATAAGGCTTCCGGGACGCAAAAACGGTATGCCTAGAACGGCTGCATGGCTCTCGGTCAAATTTAGTACGAACGTAGAACATACACTGGAAGAAGACATAGGCTAGTAGTTTCGTTATTTTTTATTCCTCGCGGTCGATGTCACCGGCGACAGCTACTAAAGTTATAAACAAAGTGCATCATGATAAATATCTAAAGAACGGAATATTTTAGCGATGTCAGCGATAATTATTAAAAATATATAATTGCATTAAACATTACAACAAAAGCATCAAATGTGAGTTTCCATCCAATGACTACACATTCCCCACTATTAAATTAATTTGATTAAATGCATGCAAACATTAGTGAATTCAAATGAAAAGACTTTCTGAACGTCTCATTACGGATAGCGTTTTTACATCTTCAGTTCATCAGAGGTCAAGCAATTTGGCATCCATATCATTACGCATTTTAGTGCTAATGGGATCTATAAGTGACGAATTCTTTTGTATCCGTTATAGCTTTAGTTATTCCTTATATGGAGGATTTAGTTAGGAGTAATTGACTTATAATCTTATACCCCAATTTCGAAGACTAGCAATATGCAAAGTCAAGATATACTTTCTTTGAGATAAAATGATTGAATGTGGATGGCTACAAAGGTAGAGGAAGACCAAAGAAAGTATGGATGGATTGTATGAAAGAGGATATGCGTAGATAATGGCTAGACTTAGATATGACGGCTAATAGAGATGTATGGAGTAGAGGAGTACAACCTGTGCCGACCCTCCGTATAGATAAGGACAGGTTGATGTTGATGAGGTATACTTTCTTTATCTTTGTTGTCTATGCCATTTTATCGATTATGTCGACATATTGTTGAATCCTAAGGTATTTACTAATTTTAAATTCGAAAATTTGGATGTTTTGTCATAAGTTATCTCCAGAACACATCAACGGATCTTGCTGAAATTAAGCGTAGATGAAGGAAAAAGGCGACAAGAACACTAGTAATTGAGTTTTATTTTAAATTTTAAAGTCGCGGTCAAAAGGAAAAAAGGTTCTTTAAATGCTATCGATATTGTTTTTTTAAGATAAATTTATGATACTGTAACATTTTTTTGGAATAAAAAATATTAAATTGTTCAACTTAAATTATTCAGTTTATATATCAGTTTAATAAAAAATATGTTTATTTTCTATGCACTGCTACATTAAGAGATGTTCAAAATTTATGAAAACTACCCTTTAATGTAGTTTTCTTAAATTACTAATATTTCGAATGTTTCTATGGATGAATTGATGCGTGTTTGTTTGAAAAGTTAAACGATGTTTGGCATATGTCAGAACATAATCTGGAAGAACACACAGGCTACTAATTAAGTATTTTTAATTCCTTGCGGACAGTGTCGCAGGCGACTGCTAGCACTTAACACACACATAGATAATGATGGAGCTTATTTATTGAACTATTCATTGGACATTATTGAAATATGACTTTCCGGTCGACATTCCTAATAGCTTGGTTCTGTTCCAATAACCATAGGCTTTTGTAAAGTGAATATCTGATGCTTCGAACCCCAGTTTGTGAGCTGGTTACATATTTAATCTTTGTACGATAATACAAGGTCATTTATTTGTCTCGTTTCAATGGATGATAGTCAAAGATTACGTGGACAATTTATGTAGTGTTCCATTTAACTAAGAATATTTGCTTTTCATCACTGTAATGCTATTGTAAATCAATATTGTAAAAGGAATAAAAAAACATCCTAATTAGTATAGTGTGTTCTTCCAGACTTTGTTCTACATCTGTGTCAAATTTCAGCAAAATCCATTTAGCCGTTCTGAAAATATCTTCCAACAAACATCCGTCTATCCGAACATTAACATTTACAATATTAGTAAGGTTTTGTGGATGACTAATTTATACAGTTCAAAAGTAGACTAGCAATGTTCTGGAGTATAGAATCATGGATCTATTAATTCCAAATTAATGTAAAATATAAGCTTTATTTCATCTTTGCTCATTTTAATAACAATGTAAGATGCAGCGAGATCTTCACATTCATGACCATAATTCGCAAGCACTGTCCCCCACCTGACTAGATAGAGTGCGTGTTACGGCACATTGGTTCTCAAACATTTTATAACATAATATTCTTTAAAAATATAATTATTATTATACAGTGACACAAAATAGTGAGTATTTTTTACGTAAAATTCATAACAAATTTTTGTTTTCAAAACAATCAATACTACAGTTCGAATAAGCGTGAGTTGGTGTCACGTCGGACCACCTCTATAAGCGAGAAAACTCGGGTTAGAAACCTCTATAAGCGAGAAGACTTAACGATACTTGGACTATCCCTTTGACTATATTTGCTTAAGTTACGGTTACGAAATTATAAAATTAATTTCATGTTTAATTTAATTGAATGTCTTTGTTTTTTTAGTCATACAGATAGTTTATTCTAATTTTGAAATTAGAGTTTGAGAATCGCTATACAAAGCCATTATTATGTGGGGGATTGAATGATCGAAGTGATGCGAGAGACGGTCTCGTGCGCGTCCGTCCGTTACTCGGACACTCGCTAATAACGACACGTAACTAAATTCAAAAGCGAAACGAATCCATCATTAAAACGATTTATATGAGACACAGCAAGTTGCGGTAAATATTCAATCCCGCTAATGGAAAATATTCTTGTACTTCATGTTATTTGACAACCCTAGACATTTTGTCGTTACCGGGGAAATATAAGAAGACTCATAGTGGATTTCAGAGACCAAAATCTCCGTTTTAAATATATTGTTATCTCTGTTTTGTCAAAGATAAGGATGACGATATGTTGCATACATAGGGTTTAGAAACCAACGCTAAGACAATAGAAGATCGGTGTATGTAGAGTTTATGTTTGTATTTTTATAAGAATCAAAACATAAAGAAACATGTTTCCGGGATCGTGTTCTATAAATAAAATGTACAAAGAATTGTAGAATCGCAGGTCACCGGGGCTCGCGCGTAAGTGCCGCGGGCTAACGATGTTTATTGTACTATACACAAGTGCCCACTTATGGTCTTTATACACAATTTTTTATTTACATGTACTGTACAGTCGAGGACATTTATTTCCTACCCATTTCGGCGAATTGTTATTTGACTCGATGCAATAAAGTCGAAAACTTGTCATAGCAACAACAATAATAAATTATAGCTCTTATGATAAGTTTACTGTGCGATATTCGATCTTAAGTGAGTAAGTCTGAACTTTTGGTGGTGCCGTTCAATAGAGTAATGGCAAAAACTCAACGTACCATTTGTTAAGTTGAAATGACATGAGTACATGTACGTCCAAAAGTGTTGATGTAATTTACGCCTACGTGAAGATTGGCTTAGAAAAATATTTATGATTTTATTGCGGTACGTTTGTTTTGATTATGTTGTACCGTATGTTCGATGTATTGAACAAATATAATATAGATGCTGCAATGGTTTAGAGGTTTTGTATTCCATTTGTACAGTCAGAAAAAAAATGTTTATAAAATAAATTAAAATTACATTTTGTCTTTTTTTATCGATAAACTAAAGTACAGTTTTATATTTGTGGTATATTTTTGAATATTATTAACGTGTCTATCACCAGCTTGTAATATAAATATTTGATTTAACAAGTTTAATGAGAAATAAAACATAACTAATTCCGAGAACATATTTCGAGGGTACATTTCATCGGATTTACTCGACAACTTTACAACTGTGTAAATTGTGACAGAAATTTTTATGACTTAATAAATACGAAATGTTGTTTACAATATCATATGTTTTAATTTAAAATTCTATGACATATTCATGTTATATCTCATATATTTTCTACCAACATATAAATATAGTAAAGTTTTTATATATATCCACGCGGACGGAGTCGCGGGCGACAGCTAGTTTTTAATAATAAAATTGTCTTAGTCGTAATAAAATTTGTACAACGTTCTTAATTTTGGATTACGCGATAAAGACATACTCAGTATTTCTTATGTTGAGAGATTTTATTGTTGCTTTAAAAATGTCAAAGCTTTTAAATTGGTCGCAGCCGAATTTAGATGTACCATTTTCATCGTGTCAATTGATTGCCACTGCGGACAGTAAACTCAGTCTTCACTTATTTTTATTACAATCGTCAACACTCAATTCCCTCTATCAGTCGTCAAGAACATAAGCTCGTAATGTTATAAATTATTAGCTATTGGAAAACCTATAAAACCTTTTTCCTTATGCCGAAACATTAAATATATTTAAAAAAAAAACAAATATTGAAGTAGCAATATACACGTAACAAAATCGAATAATTAATGAATATTTTAACGCCGAGCTGTAACTGTCGCCTCGCATAAAGATTTTAATGGCGTTATAACATAATAAATACAGGAACGTACATAAATTAATTAGATATACAATCTTTTTGTTTACAACAGGTTTACGACTTTCGAAATAATAACTACATCGTATTTTCGGTACATGATTTTCACATTAGTTTTCCTGGCGACAGCGACTCCGTCGTATAATTAAATAAAAACACTTAATAAGTATTCTATGTGTTCTTCCAGACTATGCTTTACATCTATGCCAAATTTCCGCAAGACCTGTTGAACCGTATCTTAGATACCTTCAAACAAACATCCATCCATCCATCTAAACATTCCCATGTTATGACTGTAATGTTCAATACGCTCTGGGACTTTCCTCACAAAATTCTCTATTATATTGAACTGTTGCCAATCCTTTGAACTAGTTTGAACTCTAAAATAACAATTATTTTACTAGTTTTTATACCTATTCTTTCAAATTCTATATTGAGATTCATACATTCAAATAATAATTAATATCGCAATACTTTCTAAAAGGAGCAATAATGATTTCTGATCCCACGTAATCAACATATCAATACGTTGCTAAGTAATAAGTGACGGGTCGCCAAGTCACGTGTTGCTGTGAAACCGAGGTATGGGAACTCCGCTTCTGGTCCGGGTCCAACACTATTGCCCTCCTTCATACGTCACGATGATACGTTCACACGCCAATCTTATTGGCAGAATTTAATAACTTTTAATAGTGATGTGCAGAAACAGCGAAAAGTTAAGTAACATTTTAATACTAAGGAAGCAATTGTAGGTATTTTTATTTTTTTAGGTATTTAATTCGCGTTTCTATCATAGCTATGTTTTTAAAAGGAGGAGAATAAAAAGAATTTAAAAGGTTTTTAGTAGTAGAAATAAGTGTATTGCAGGCAACAAATACCCGTGATATTTGTAGTTTAAAGACAGACATCGTAATATCTGAAGTTTTAGTTACTCTTTACATTTCAAAACATACGACTAAATAAGAGTTAAGGTAAATCCTAATAATAAAGGTAATAAATTTATATTACTTTGTATTTATTCAATAAATCGATAAAATTATAAAAATCTTGAGACGTGAATCACATCACTATTGCGTGTACACAATGGTGCAATTGGAAAATAATTAAAAAATACGTGCGAAGTACTGTTAACATAGATGTCAAAGCTCGTCGAATTCTATTCTTTACTTATTGTCTACAATATACAAACCATTAATCAAAAGTGTTAACAAGTTAAAGTTTGATGTTTTAATTAGAGTTTATATCAATCTACGGTCAGTAACATTTGATAGAACCTACTTACAATAAGTCTTGGCTTATTGTATTTGTTTTGATTATCTTCTCAGATGTTAACAACTCGTGAACCGCTTTGTTAAAATACTGGATTCAAGTTGAATTAATTTTTAATCTATACTTACTTATAAAAGAGAAGTTTTGTTTGTTAGTATTGAGTACTTTAGAGCGTCGGTGGCTCAGTGGTCAAGCACTTGACTTGCAATCTGCGGGTCCTGGGTTCGAACCCCGCCATGTACCAATGTGTTTTTCGATTTCCGATTTACATATGTACATTTATCCGACGTTCTTAAGGTGAAGGAAAACATCGTGATGCAACCTGCACATATCTGAGAAGAAATTCAAAGATATGAGTGAAGTCAACCAACCCGCACTTGGACAGCGTGGTTGACTATGGCCTAATCACCCTTAAATTAGGGTAGGCTCCGAGACCCTCGGTGGGGACGTATAGTGAGCTGATGATGATGATGATTGAGTACTTCTACTCAATGTCATTTACCCTGGATTTCTGAGACCAATTATCTTGTTTAAAACATATTGATATCTTTGTTTTGATATTTATGTATTAGATTTTATATAACCACTGTTTTGTTTTGCAACTAATCGTATCGTGTTCTATCAAAATCATGAAATATAAAGGATGTTTTTTGAAATTGGGGTAATGAATTACCATTGGGCCGACCCACCGATTGATCACCCCGTTTAAAAATATTGCTAAACGTGGGTTTCATCTGTGGGATCATATCTACGAAAAATTTGAGACTCCACAAACTTTATAAGTTTCACATGTACAAAACTTTAACATCCCATTTATTTTGCTTGGTCGCAAGTAGGGTTGTCGTCAGGCAGGTGAGCGGCCATAAAAATTAAGTCAAAACATAGGTGTATAAAACTTTGCACTCCGACTCCACGTGAGTGGGATAAGGCCAGGAAGATATCTATTTTGGTTTTCTTGTAAAGTTACTAAAGACTACATCTATATCCTTTAATCCTAAAATCCTACACTTAAATTAACATAGTAAAACCGTATTTATCTACTTTTACGATGTACACATGTTAAATATCTATTTACAGTAATAAATTCTATGAAATTGATAGTTTCAGTTGCTTATATTTGCTTTTAAAGTTCTGTTAAAACCTCTATATTCTCAATAATTTACATTTATATTATTTCATATCGTATATAATATTACTAATGTTTTTAGCGCTATAACGTAACTAAGTCACCGGTATTAAGTTCAGTTGAACCTAGAGAAGCGGGAGTCCAAAGAACCGAGATATTTTTCTCTTTTATAGAGGTTTCTCTCTTATTCGAGTTTCACGCTTTTGGATGTTGTTCATCGGAACCGAACATTGGCTCTCGCTTATAGAGGTTTCCCACATATCCAGTTCTCACTATTTCATTGTTAAAGATATAATAAAATAAACAGTTTTCATGTGAGGATTAAGTAAGGATTTGTTTAACTTAACTATACTTACTACTTAAGTAAAGTTGCATTAAAGCTAAGTTTCTTACATAGTTAAATTCTTACATAGATGATTTATAACATAAGAGTTTGGAATAAAATATCTTAATACGAAAAAAGTTCGAGTTTTAATAAATAAGAAAACAGACATTTTTGATTCTTATTTTTTTATTATTGGTGTTGAAGTTTGAAGCTTTCAATAGTTTGTCACATGAAGCGTAAAATGTAAGGTTGCAGCTTTAATTCTGATTTATCACTGGCAATCAATAGACGGCCACTAAGCGGCCACTAAGCACTACTAATTGGACGTCGGCGATGATTGATTGTCCACGGGGCTGCCGTTTGCAGTGCACGAGCTAAGCGGATACTTTGAGCGCTAATCAAGTAACAGATGAAAATGCAACTATACACATTTTTAAACTAAAAAGAAGTCTGACATTCTATGTTAAAAGAGGATTATTTTTAACAGTACTTAGAAAACCGACAAGCTTACTAATATTATAAATCCGAATGTTTGGATGGATGTTTGATAGAATGTATCTCCAGAACAGCTGCATGGATCTCGCTGAATGTTGACATAGATGTAGAACATAACCTGAAAGAACACATAGGCACAATTTTTTTTAAATACGTGCGTACAAAGTCGTCGGCGATAGCCAGTGTCTAATATTTTACTTTTTAAAGTTCAGTTCATAAGGGAATGTACATATTGATAATAATCAGACGATTTTTTTTTTCTTTCGTCACTATGAAAGCATTAAAACCTCAGAGTTTTATCGTTTACTAGCTGTCGCCCACGATTCCGTCCGCGCGGGATTAAAAATAGATGTTGGCCGATTCTCAGACCTATTCAATATGCTCACAAAATTTCATGAGAATCGGTCAAGCCGTTTCGGAGGAGTATGGGAACGAAAATTGTGACACGAGATTTTTTTATTTATCGTTTTATATAGCAGGTATCTTTTTTCATCATAGATAATATTATACTTCTCGTTTCTACATTGATAAATGACATAAAAGCTCGTTAAACTCTAACACGTTAACTATAGAAATTGCTTTTATTAAGAACATCTTAAAAGTAAAGCACATTAGCAAATTTTTTATCCTTTATAGTGAAAAAAAATTAAATATAACGCCTGATTTTTTTGTCGTGATTCGATGTTATTGAAAAATTTGTATCACAGTCGTAATTAGTAACGGGCCAAAGGATAACTTTTTGCTGCTAATGCATTTTAAACCAATCAATTTAAGCAATGCTTATAACTGGCAGGCTAGATTTTAAATCACATCTTATGATTCGTTACCACTGACATCTATATATGGACAGGCTATGTACCGCGGTATTTTGTGTCCATTTGATAGAAGGTGGTGAGGATTGGAATTAATGAGAAACCTGGAATTAACTGTAAGGAACTTCAACAGACGTAACTAAGTCGGTAAGATTCAAAAACTAACATATCCAGTCAAAGTATTCGTTACAATTTCAATTGCCAAAACATATACTGTTTGGTTTTATTCATATTTCGTTTAAATATTGAATGCATATAAAATTATCATCTTTTTACTGAACGAACGGAAATATCGCACTTCGATATCATAAAAGGGCGTTGAGATTCCTTCAATTAGATAATTTAATACCGTCAGTTTACTCACAGGCAACTGCGATCACCGACACTTGTGATTCCTAAAAGATTTTGTAAGTATCTTAGCATACAAGCCGGTGACATTAACGCTCGCCGGGCGTCCGCCGACCGCTCCCAATTCGACATTATATCGTCGATAAACTTTATGGAGCTATTCCATTTTATTGATTTTTTAAGAAGCCTCACCAGTACTGAGGAGTATCAGATAACAGTGTATCGTAATTAGTTGTCATCGGTGAGGGACAAAGACAAATATTTTATTACTTTTTTATGATTGTACATTCACTGCTGCAGAATTATTTTGCACGTTATATCCATTTGCTGATGAACTATCGCTCTCGTAATCATATAATGTAGTACTAAGACTCTACTTAAATAAGTTCGGCTTATACTATAAGGGCATGACATAAAACATGACATAAAATCACACGCAAAAAATGTCTTTATAAAATCTTACTTCTTACTAAATGTTATAAATGCAAATATATGGTTGGATGGATATTAGAACATGGTCTAAAAGAACACATAGGCTACTTATAAACTTTTTTTTTAAATTAAGAATTATTAATAAGAGTCCGCGCAGAATTAAGAATATATTTGAATTCTGCGCGGACCCATTATAAATTCGTATGTATGGATAGATGGTTGTTTCTTAGTATTTATCTTCAAAACGCCTGCATGAATCTCGCTTATATTTGACTTAGATGTAGAACATAGCCAAAAAGAACACATAGGCTACTACTGAATTTTTTATTTAATCGCTTATGGAATCACGGGCAACTGGTATTTGTGTGTCTCTAAGAAAACAACGGACTGAATTGTCTAACGATTCTTACTATTTGTTTATTCATACACTGAGAAGTGCTCTTCGAGTTGTTTGACGACTTCCAACTAAATGGTACGGTTACTAGAACATTACTCTTTTTAACTTAAAAAACTATTTGCCAGTTACGACCGCATTGCGCTTTGACTTAACTGTTTTAACATAAATTTTATTACAGTATTTCTTAAAATGAAATAATAATGCAACTGCTTTGCGACAAACTTGACGTGTTTATTTTTTATTACATTTTGACTACAATATTATAGTCCGGATTGAATATAAACTTATATAAAAACGGCTACACTCACGTATATTCGTCCGGTGGCGGCACCGACTAGTTTCGAGCCCATCGAGGGCCCTTCGTCAGGGTGAGTTGGACTGGTATTATTTCGCGGACGCGGCCCTCAGCTCACTGTGCTCTTACGGCGCTTCTTGAGGGGGCGCGGAGCGCGATCTGCGCCGGCGTCGTCGACGCTGTTGACACTGAAGCGTCGGTGGTGTTGCTGTTCAAGTTCGGATTGAATATGTTTGTTGTGAATAAGCATTTCAAAGGTAAATTTAAAATCAAACACCGTATCCTTTATAGTAGTTATTTTTTAATTATGTTTTTACATATGTAAGCAATCCAACAAAAAATCATGAGGGCTTTTCTAAGTTTGAATATTGATGTACACTGAGCAAATTGTACGGATCGTTGGGCAAGGAGTTGGCCGAAGTGTGGGCAAATGTTTGTACACCTGGCTAGCCGGTCTGTTTCAAGATGTTCTTCTCTTAGACATCATTAGACATGCCTGATATAATCTATTTGTACTCCTATTAGAAGGAAGAACTAATTACTAAACGGTTGCATAGCGGTAATGAGATGCATAGAGGTGCAATAAAACTGGTGTAGTTTGAATGGTCTAAAATTTGGGAGCTCGACAGAGTAATGTCAATCCCGAGGCGACGAGAAAGAGACATCACTCAGCCTAATGTTTAATAACTGTTGTTTTTATAAAAAAAAATGTGGTTTACTATGAAATATTTGAACGAATCCATAGACTCTTATCTTATGGTACCTTGTAAGTTTTAAAAGAACATTCGTACCAACATAACAAGTGGCCTGTCGTTTGTATGGTCAATACTAGACGATGTAAGGTTTTGATAAGTCATTGGCACGCGCCGTTAACCGGTTCTCCAAATTTATAGAATACTCAATCGTCGCACAATAGAGATAATTTTCAATACAATATTTACTTATTACTGTTAAAGATAAATTTTTATTATGATAATAATCCAGTAGGTATATTAAAGGTATTATATATACATTTAGGTATGATATGTCAAAGAATATTTTTTTTAATTATATTACGCTTAATAGAATTACATAATATCTACCTACCCTTTTAATATTAATGACAGAGTTGTGTTGTTGCTTGTATTAAAACTTACTAATTTTATTGAAATTACATTCGACAAATTATAGTTGGGGGAGGCTGAGAGGCTAAAGGGTAATTTTAGCAAGTAAATACAAAAATCCGTGCATGGCTCCCTCTACTACTATTTATTACAACAAATTATGATAAGTGACGTACAAATTTCAAGATTCTACGTTACGTACTGCCAAGTAACACATCATAAAACAGAGATAACTTAATTATTAAAGAATTTATGCGTTGACACTATTTATGTTGTATGCAATTTCATGGCACATATTAATTATAAGAAGTTGGAACTTTTAACACATCTTATCAACTCCCGCTATTCCTTACCGTTCTAGGATCTTGTTGATAGTTAATATTAAGCTTTATGTCTCGATATCATCATTTCAATACGCTAATAAAATACAATGTATGTGAAGTAACGGAGTGTAGAGTGCAAGTAGACAAGCCAATAGTGTTTCGGAATTGATAACTTACGCGGTAAGCTATTATGTCTTGCATTGTACATTTCAAATTTGAATCTTATGTTTAGTGTATAGTTGGTATTTGGATTGGGAACTTTTTTTAGTGAGTATACGGAAAACCACAATTTATAATCCTACTAACTGCCGCGAGGAAAAAAAATTGTAGCCTATATGTTCTTCCAGCCTATGTTCTACAACTATGCTAAACTTCAGCGAAATCTGTTGAGCCGTTCTGGTATTAGTAAGATAGTAAAACACGAGTTAAGTATTGTTGACAGTTAAACTTAGGCATTGATTAAAAACTTGAATTAATATACTGGGAAGTTTAATCATAATTCGCACATAAAATAGACTAATTTTAATTTTATTTTACACACTTGAATATGTTGATAGTAAAATTTCTTTTCGTAACTGTAATTCTTACATCACTAGTGTTTGTACCAAAAAGGAATAAATCAATGTAATTTGTATCTGTCCTAATAAACCCTATCAGGAAGGCGGGTAATAAATAATGGCTATTACTGGACAGGTCCAACACTGGCGCAGTCTATTACATTGTGATTAGAGCGTCATCTCTCTGTGCTTTCGTTGAGGTGGTCGTATAAGTAATTTCAGATATCTTAGCGGCTCTTCACTTCGCGCCAGTCGTGCAGAATACAATTTTAGGAGTATTGCATAGCGCGATGTGAGGGCAACGCGGTGGCGCAGCCAAGATTTTTGAAAAGAACTATACGAACGATATAAATTAAATCGTAACACAAAACAAAACTACATTACTATGAAATTCGAGTGCTGTGGCACTTCCTTTAATATACATTCTCGTCTCATATTTGTCAAAGAGATGAGCAAGATGGTAGATTGTTTTGTACAGATTAAGCAATGGGAACTCATGGTTAATGTACAAATATTACACATTATTCTGGAATATTTTCTAGTGTTCAATGTATACTGTCACTCGAGAGTTTGTTTACATTGCACTACTCAGTTTCCATGTTAATGACTAGTAATTGTGACTACGCTTTTCTTCAGTAAAATATTTGTTGACACACGTGCGTACGTCAAGTCTCATGTCAGATTAAATATAATATTTGATCTGACATGAATCTTGACAAAATTTTTTTTTTTTTAGTTATTAGTCTCCTTTCCCTTCCCCCTTTTCTTATAAGGAAAGGATAGGAAGTGGAAGTAGACTTTCCGGATGAGAGGATGCGTGGAAAGGGAAAATATTTTCTTTCTGTGCATCCTCTCCTCCGGCGATTAAAGGTAGGCAAGTCATATGCAATTGCCTATATCTATGTGCAACGGTCACTTCGCTATTTCAGTGATATCAGGTGACCGCTCGCTCGTTTGCCACCTTCAGATATAAAAAAAAAACATTCTTCTTCTTCTTCTCACTAATGTCGTCTAAAACTAATAATGTCTAAAGCCGCATCCGCATTTTCCTTGAGATAATAAGAGCAAATATGAGCAAATAATCCTTCCTTCGGGGAGTTTTGTACATATAAAATATTGCAGTTTATTGAATCATGCTATAAAAGTTAAAAGTATCAAAATTAATAAGCGATAACATAAAAATAACAATTATCACAAAGCCGTTCTTAATATGATATCGATATTGACGAATTTATTTTATTGCCCACCCGTTTCGTTAATGCGACCGCAGTTGTATCAGACAATTAAATTCACTAATAACGCATCGTACTTTCTACCGCTATATACTTCAATTAGTTTTATGTTTAAATAATTGCGACTTTATCATTTGTTATTGTGGACTCGTATTGGATCACATGTATTTAAAATTATTGAAATAAATATGAAATAAAGGATTAAACTTGACATGGCTGTTTCGGATAGTTACGACTTTGGACCCTCTGCTGTACAAAATATATCGATTATTTTTATCTATTTACATACTAGCTGTCGCCCACGACTACAAAAAAAGTAATTAGTAGCCTATGTGTTCCCCAGGCCGTGTTCTACATCTATGTAAAATTTCAGCGAGATCCATGCATCCATTCTGGAAATACTTTCAAACAAACATCCATCCATCCTTTCATCCAAACATTCGCATTTATAATATTAGTACTATGTGTATTTGGAAATTGGTTTTATAAACGACACTAGACTAGACTATATTTATAAAGTTAATCAAAATTATTTAACGACGAAACCGCTATAAATCTACTATATATTTACGATTTTATATTACAGCCATTAAAACTGCAAGATAGATTAAATCAAAGTCGAATCTCAATCACGTCCAGTTAGTTCTATAAACAATTTACACGACAGAGCTTACTCAGTAACCTATTTAATTAACTTATACTATCCTTAACTACGCACGGGACTTGAAACACGAGAATATTCCTACAACGTCCTGTAATTACAGCCCCAAGCAAACGGAGCAAACTAGAATGACTTAACCCACGAATCATATCTTCATAATTATACAAAGTCTGCATTTGAACTAAATAATGCACTACAATTAACCAGTTCGACCAGTGTCAATTCCCGATGCTTCAGGCAATGCATATGAGCTACTGTAATCTTCTTCTATATCATTACAATACAAATTAAACCTTAAAAGTGTGACATTAGTTTCAAATTAGACTGGAAGATCCCGCTAAGTAAGTCCCGTAAGTAGTTGTATTTCAATGTGAAACTCTTACTTTCCTATCTGAGTTTGTAATCCATCGGGATGTTCTATTCAGTGGATGGTGATACATCAATTATAATCTTTCGTATGCCAAGCGGTATCTGTAAATTTATCTTAACATGATTGTTGCTCGCTCGTGTCTGGTGGCAACTTCTTACATTTGTAAGCTGTCATATCCACATACAACGTTAATGCTTTCTATGATATATTATAATACAAAATCAATTGATTTCAAGAAATGCAAAGCAAAATAACACAGCAGAAAATAAAGGAATAAGACAAGTATTATATTAATTTTATTTATTTACTAGCAGAGGACTTCGACTTCGAGAGTTTCCTGTTATATGCCCGCGTGCATCTGCTACCGTCCCGTTAAACTCCTGTCAAGATCAGTCCAGCCGTTCCTAAGATTATCCGGAACAAACGCGGCCCTTCAGAGAGACATATAGGGAAGAATTTTAAAAATTGTTTCTCTGTTATCAGCATCGCAAATACATTTGCGTCCCGGAGGCCTAATTTAGTCCTCTTTCACTTCCCACCCTTTTTCTGATAAGGAAAGGATGGGAAGTGGAGGTGGACTTTCCGGATGAGAGGATGCATGGAAAGGGAAATTGTTTTCTTTCTGTGCATCCTCTCCTCCGTCGATTAATGGTAGGCAACGCATATGCAATTTGCGTATGTCTATGGGCAACGGTCACTTCGCTATTTCAGCGATTTCAGGTGGGCGCTCGCTCGTTTGCCACCTTAAGATATAAAAACCTAAAATAAAAAAAACCACCTTACGAGTATATTATAAAAAAACATGTCTACGAAATATATAGAAAATCCGTGTTAAATGCAGACACACCAATTTTATTTTATGTATGTAGATGTATATTTATGCTTTTTTTTTAGTTATAACATTTTATAAATGATCCAAATATAAGAATGATCGAGTGATTTTAAAACAACAATTTAGAAAAGTAATTCTAAAGGGGATTTTAAGAGGAAATCTGGCGATAAGAGGAACTAAACCAACTACCTTATTTCAAACTTTGACCAACTTGAGAAACTACATTTTACCCGCTATATCATATCCATTACGTGAATAAAACTCAGCCAAAACCTGCTTTTAAGTTGCACTTGTTACTTAACAACAGTACTTTACTGCCATCAAAATAATTTTGCCAAAAAATTTACGAATCGAGTTACATAGCTGCAATGAAGACTAAGTAAATCTTAACCCCTGTTCCTTAGTGATAATATTTATTCTGTATAACAACGATCTTATTGTATTCAATCTCATTTCTTACTAATATAAATGCGAATGTTTAGTTGGATGGATATTTGTTTGAACGTATCTCAAGAACGGCTCAACGGATCTGGATGAAATTTGGCATACATATAAAACATAGTCTGGTAGAATACATAGGCTACTAATTATGTTTTTTTTTAATTCCGCGAGGACGGAGTCGCTGGCAACAGTTAGTTTTAAATAAATATGTAATATCAGTTTCCTTACCACTGTACTACCGTCATCTGCCTGAGAAATAAAGCCTTCATACTATTAAATCCTGTCCGCTAAGCTCACCACATAACTGTCTTCAAACATTTTATTCCCACGGTGATTTTATACGATTTTTTTTAATTTGTATTGCAAATACAAAAAATAGAAGGCTTTACTTTTTATAAACAAAACTAGCTTTCGCCCGCAACTTTGTCCGCGCGTTAATAAAAACTTAGTACTTAATTAGCGGTCTACGTGTTTTTCTAGACGACGCTCTACATCTGTACCAAATAACAGCGAGATCCATGCATGAAGGTATCTCCAGAACAGCTGTTCTGGAGATACCTTCAAAAAAATAAGCATCCATCGAAACATTCACATTTATAATATTAGTATGATTTCTTATGATATTTTTTAGCCTGGCAAACGCCAAGATTACAAGCAAGTCATCCTCTAGTCGTTTAAAGATTTTAAAATTGTTGAATATCGCCAAATCACATTATACTTAACTTAGTTTAATAGAGAGAATTTTGAGTGCGCTCAAATCTTGACATCAAACAATTCTACAAAAGTGTACACGAGCCCTCTTGATGCTTGTTGATACGTGCCAGGTTTTTGCAACGTAATACATGATTTGATGATTAGACTCGTTTAAAAAAACCTCGTTGCTATATTTTTAAAAGAAAAAATGTACAACTTTCTACCAAAAGTTTTTTACCAAAATTTTGATTGATCTCAAGAAGGGAGATATTAACGGCACCCGAAAGAGACGTATGTATGCGTAGATATATGAACGTATAAGAGGCAAGAGAGGTGTGTGCGTTATGTTGTTCGATCAATTGGTTTCTGTCCTAATTTGTCTAGAGTTCCAATTTCTATATTTAGTGTATATTTGACTAAATTAAAATTAACAAGAAACAGTGGTAACATAACAAATTATTACTGTCCATAAGAATTAATATATTTGTTAATAATAACAATATTGTAGTTTAACAGACGCTTATATAAATGTAGAAAAACAATAATTTTCCAATTACACTCAAGCCTTGTTATTTCTGTGGTTCCGTTGCAGTTCTATAATAGTGGAGTCTAGAAATCTATTTGCCCTCAAAATATTCATTTTACGCCACAAATTACCTTCACTCCGGCGAACGGTAAACCAATGACAAATAGTAAAACTTAAATGTAACCTTTGTGGTCATTGTTTCTTCAAGCCTAAATATCTAGTCTCGTCCGTAACAATGGCCCATCGCACGCACCTCCAGGCCTTTAAGTACTAGAAATATGTTTACTACTTACCTTTGCATATAAAATCCACTACTAATTTACGAAGCAGGTTAATGTTGACATCACAGTGAACAATTTAGCCAAGTCTAAACATTCGCAAATACGAATCTAATAAATATGAAGCAATACGTTATCATGTCTCTTAAATATATTAGTTCGTTCATCATTTGACGATGGTGCGACGTATGATTGATTGTGAGTGGTCTTAAAGTGATGCGAGTGGCCGGGGGGTCCGGCCCACCTCGGTGCGAGTTTGTCTACGTCACGGCGACCCGCTTGTAGTACCGTCGTTACATTTTAAACAGTGTTCTACATGTTTGCCCGATGACAGCAAACATTCAGCCAATGCAAGCTACAGATTCGAAATGTCAATATTATGTTAATAGCACGCGCTGGCCCTTAGCGCCATGAACCACACTACGATGACTACACAAACATTGATAAAGATAACAAATGCATTAATAATTAAGGTCGACACCTGATTTTAAAAACAAACACACACTAAGGCCCTTCGTACACATACAAGGTAAATCATCGAAACTAATATTGTATGATTGTGTTGCGAGAATCGTGTTGCGCACATTCCGTACACACACCGTTGAATCGACGATGCGAATCGTCTATTGGATCGGTACAGGAATAACAACTCAATTGGTTTGCCATCTTCAACATTGCAGCGACTTTTTTTACTACGATCTTGACAAAAATGTTGCGAGCGACTGTCTGCGATGACAGAAAAGTTGGCGACTCCCGCTATGTATGAACCTCTAAGAAATTATATTACGTAAGTCAGTTAACGACTAAAATCGTTGTCTTGTGTACGAAGCGCCTTAAGTGACTCATGACTTGTTAGATCCAAGAATCGATTTCACTCCACATCAGTGTCGGAAAAATAGTAGAAGGAATCTATATTGATTATAAAAAGATCTCTTCTTCATTGCTCTTGGGAACTAAGTGAAATCTATTTGTGAACACAATGCCGTTGAATTTTTGCGAAATCTCGTGAGCTTTCACTCGGATCGTGTTACAATTTGCTCGACGTTTTCATTCACATGTCAAATGAATAGACTAGATGATCGCTGTGTTTGTATTTACTTAATTTGTTTTACGAACAAATATGATATGTACTTTAAATACAGAATTTTTTTTGCAGACTGTACTTTAAATTTTTGGTAATTATCTAAGTTAAAAATAGAATACAAAATTATTCATAATATCTATAAATGTGTTTATTCTCAGCTAGTACCTAATACCTACGTAAATATGAAGTTTCACACGAATCTTACATTTTCACGCAGATACATGCGAAAGCTCGAAATTTTACTGCAGTACGCGAAATGTTAGGAAAAAACTTGTGTAAAGTGACAACAGGATAGAGATGTGATATATCACCGTTGTCATGCAGCTGTAAATGTAACACGTAACGTTAGAACTACGTGATCGAAACCGTATTTTATCGGTCAGAATAACCGTTGTATGTATCAGATATATGTGTCTTGCTTTTCCTTTGCTATAGAAGACGAATCGTTGGTTTCTGACATCAAAATTTCTCAGAGTTCTGTTATTTATCGTTGATTTCTGAGTGGTTACAGGGTTAACACAATATTTAATCTAACATATCAACGGTATTTAACTGATATTTTATAAATGCGTCATTTAAGGTGCGGGATGCGCGATGCGGTGGTCAGGCGGCGGTGCGGGGGGCGGCTAGCATGGCGGTGCTGCTGCTAGGCTGGCTGGCAGCGCTGTCGCTGGGCCGGCCCGCCGCGTCTGCCGCGCTCGGCGACCTCGCGCGCACCGACACAGGCGACGTCTTCACACTTATAAGTAAGATATCTTAGTCTTCTTTATTTACTATAGTTTATGACAGAGATTATCATACTTTTTTCCGGTGCACCCCTTTCTAAACCTTATTCAGTTCCTAATTAGCCTAATTAGATAAATATAAACTGCCATAACCTCCGTCTTTCATTTTGCTAGGGGAGTGCGGTGCAGCGCAATGCGCGGAGCATGGCGCAGGCGCAGCTCCCCGGCCGCCGGGTACGCAATGCGCTTGCGCCTGTCCCCAGCGCGCGCCGCTCTTCAGGGAGGACCGGGAACTATGCGTTGATGATCTACCAGGTAACTATCATCTATTGTGGATTGACAATGAAAAAGACAATACTCTAAACGTGAAAATGAACGTTGTTGTAGGTCATTTGTTGCTTAACATTTAGGTAAATTGCAGATTGCATAAGGTTTACCCGTTAGCAGTTTGTCACAATGTATTATGAAGAATTTTTTATTATTACTCAAATATGTCAAACTGTATCTTAATACCGAAATAATATTTCACAGCGGAGGTATTACAGTAATATTAATACCCAAAATCACAAAACGAAATTCATCATAAATTTTTCGAAAACATTCAATGTGTGTTTATTATCATTATTTCTTTGAAATATCAGCAAATTAGGTACTGTAACGTTGTTGTGGGCGCTTTTGCAACGAGGCAATAACGTTCCATATTAAAAAAATAACCTTGTAATGCAAATAATGCGGTATTAGACTTAATTCCTTTACAAATGACGTTCAATAAAATTAACAAACATGGCGACCGCGAAGGATAAACGACGATAACTCAAATGTTTGTATTTCTTATTCTCGTAACATCCATAAATTGGTTTATTACAGAATGCTCTTTGGCGACTTTCGGTACCGGTGTCGGCGTACGCATACCATTTGTATATTTACCTTTAAAGGGTCAAATTATACATCCGTCCAGGGAGATCAACTTTCATAGTAAGTACAGGATGATACAATTTATTTAAATGATAACATGAGATACAAAAGTAACTTATAATTAATTTACTTTGATTTTTATAACAATCAGTTAATATGGATTTAATTATTTGTACAGCAGACACCTGTCCGGTTTTTTTATATAAACTTTACTACTAACTTCAGATGTCAAAACTCCGATATGCGCGGTGTCCGGTGCGCAATTTCTCACGCGCAAAGGCTTCGTAGATCTACGGAACACGCTCGACGCTGACGTCCCCTTCAGCCTTTTCCGAGATGAAGGTCGTACGTTCTTGCAGGTTTGTTGAAATTTTAGAATCTATTTTTTGACACATTATATTATAACAAAAGATGTGATTGACAAAAAGAACTTTAAATCTTGATCCAATTGAACACCCTGTAACCATCATCCAAAAAAACTTCTACTAAACATATCACTGGAGACCACTGTATGTTTATAAAACCGTCCTCTAAATCTAACTCAGGCCCTCAAAATCGTTTGACCTATTGGTACTTAGTAACCCTGAACCTTGAGTACAGTAGTATTTATGCCCATGTATCAACGTGAAATACTGCTGGGGTAACACTGACATATATTGTGGTCTCTGTTTTCTTCAAAGAGAATGAGAGGGATGACAATATGAATTTATACAAGTGCTTCGATATTCCCAGTGGAGCGGCGAGGATGAGTTGCGTACGCGAATGTCAGGCCGGGTACTAGTGGTACGCTTGTTGTGCCGCGACGTGTCAGCCACTCCAGCATCACCGCTGGATCTACGTGGCGTCTTCACACCATGTGTAGCCTTCAGAGTACAAGGCACACCCATCAGATCACCTAGCAGTATGTTATTTTTTAACTAATTGGCTCGAAACTTACAGCTGATAACTATAGTTCTCTATAGAGCTAATATAATTTTGGGATATTAGGTTGATTTTTTATTGCTTTTGTTAACTACATGACCTATATCATACTAGAATAAACTGAAAGTTAGTATAACTTATCTTTTCAGATATAACTGAAGTTCAGTTCGCACCGAATGCACAAACTGCAAGCACCGTCGTTACTTCCGGACTAACTGTTACTGAATACGTAGTTATAGGAATTAGTTCTCTACTCCTCGGTCTTATTTACGTTGCATCAGTTTTCTTATATCTACACATACGAAAACGTCGAAAAGCAGCCTCCGAAGAAAATAATGCAAGAAAACTTAAAAGTATAAAGAGCAAAGATGGCAAAATCCTAACCGAACGAGACATAGTAAGAATTAATAATGAACGTATACAAACATTACCAAATGTTCTCGGACAAGATGATGGTGTTATTAAGAAAAATCCTTTATTAAGTAGACAGTACCATGACAAGGGTGGGTTTCCAAGTGACTCTGGTAGTAATGTATCAGATTCTGATGACTTCGCCGGCAGTAGTTCACGAAGCGAAGAAAACGTATGCAAAGTATGTAACAGATAAAGATTATTTGCATTGTGCTGTGAACCAAATAATTAAATTTTCTTATTATTTTCAGAAACAAACTACATCAGCGGTCGTTCATCTCCAAAGTAGAGAAATGAGACATCAAAATGATACAGATGTTGCTCACCGAGATGAATCAGGAATTGAAAAACTACCCGACGAACACGTATCTATAGTTGAGACAATAGATGATAGAGAAATAACACGACCTGTTGGCACCACACGACGGAAACTATACTTCAATCCAGCGTACTTTGAACCACAATTAATGGCTGTAAGTATTAAACTAATAGCTCTTACTATAAGATGGGATTTAAAATGAACAGAATTTTAATTACCTTACAGGAACCACCCCCAGCTGCTCTTGAATTTCTAACAAAAATAAGGGAAGTTATTTCAATAGCAAAACACAAAATGGCTGCTAAACGTTTTCATCCTGTTCTAAATGAAATACCCGAAGAAGAGACTTATTCTGGGAATAGCTTAGATTTGTATCACGGTTTAGGAAGCCAACGTAGCGGTAGTATATTAAGTCTTAAACGAGAGAATAGTAGAAAGAAATCAGTGAATTGTGTCGGTTGTCCGGGATGTACTAATAGTGATTCGAAAAATCACATGAAAACTGACGTTATAAAATGTACCGGTTGTCTTAATACAAAAGGTGATAAACAAAGTAGCATACGCAAATGGTTAGAAAATATACCTAATGGAAAACAGATGTACAGCGATATATCTGATAATAGTCAAAATTTATCAGAATCTCTTTTATCTTTACCTAATATTGAAAATAGATGCCGAATTAAAAAACAAGGAAGCTTTTCATCATGTAACTCTATGTATTCAAGTGATCATGTTCACGCATCTAATAGATCTTCAACACGTTCTGTCAGATCTGAACCATCAAGAAACTACAATATACCATTACCTGACTTCAACAATGTTGAATGTGACCACATCAATCAATGTCAGACAAACGCTATAGAAGATTTCCCCTTGAATGACTATAGATCAGGCAGTTCAAGGAGTTACAAAACACTACAGCGTAGAAATAAAATTCTAAATAATAAAAATTTATTACCAGATATGGTAAATGAAGCTATCGCGTTAGAACACTGTGCGAAATCTGAAAATACTAGCAGTTCTGATGAAGAGAAATTTATGACCAGATCATTGAATATTGATGGTCAAAGCACATTAACAAGACATAAATCTGACAGCCCGAATGGTAACGATTACGAGACTGATAGTTTAGAAAGAACGACTAACAAAAAGAGAATTTTAACACCAACCGATTACCCAGAAGTTTCTTCTTCACAAGCAAGTCCCAGTTTAAGCAACGCTTTACCTTTAGAAGAGGAACTAACAATGAGAAATGCTGTATATAAAACGAATTCAAGTAGTAATAGCAATACTCCTTCACCGCAAAGAGATATGTGTACGGATCAAAATCATTATGAAATAATTGAAAAAATACCTACCACTTCTCCTAATCCTATAGAAATTAAAAATAATCCAAAAGAGAAAAGCGATTACAGTTTAGTAAGCGAAGTGTACGTTAACAATAATTATAATTTCGGCAGTACACCAACTACTCCTAGTGGTTCAGACTGCTCTATGGGAAGTAGAAAATTCACTCAATTGGAAAACGGTGAAGAAAAACCAGGTTGCTTAACCATCGAAGTAAAAGATCCACCAGAGAACTACATAAAGATTCACGAATCTGATGGTTTTGAGCCGGATACATTAGATCGTAAACATCCTAAGAATAAAGATTTTATACCTAATATTCAGTTTAGTCGAAAAGATTTAGTTGAAACTATCGAGAACAATGATAAACAGCCCCAAAGAATACAACTTAGGAGCAGTGGTACCTTTAAAAAAACTTCAAATCAAGTTGAATATACAGCAAAATTTAACAGTTTAAAAAATGAAACCGTACAAAATTGTCAGGTTACCTCAGATACAGGAACTAAACCCATAGAAGATGATGATACATGGGATGATAGTGGATGGAACCCAGAAGAAGGTCGAATATTAACCTTAGAATATAGACATTCTAAAAGACAACGCCAATGTACACCACCCACAATAAAACAGTTAAAAAACTTAGCTAGACCTGATATTTTGCCTCCATTACCACCAACCGAAGACTCATCTTTGTACGAGCAACCAATAATTCCAGCTAGACGAGTTGAAAATGATAGAACAACTGAAGGATCGTATTCAAAAAACTCGAAAACCAGAAGCCTCAGTCCGAAACAAATTACCACATTGGCAGAACCTAATCCTAATAGAGATTTAAACTATGGATCATCCTGCAGTCCAATGAGAGCTTCTGTCCAATCAACTTCAGAATGTGGTCAATATGACCATATGCCTTCCACCGCAAATTGTATACCGACTATGCCAAAAACTAGTGTTTGCAGGAATTCAAATCGACGAATTGGTAGAAATTGTTGCAGTAATATAGACACTGGGACTTTCGTTCGGGGTAAAGATGATGGTCATAGAACTAAATATAGGCGAAAAAAGGGTAATATAGACGATTCTGGTTATCTAAGCAGTGACTCTACATGTTCTAGACAAATAAATAGAAAATTAGTGATAGCTAAAATAGTTAATGCTAGTGATACAGACGATACTGAAAACGAAGCGAGGAGTGAATCCGGTGCTGAAAGTACAGAGACGCATTCAGTGTATTTTGGAAGTTTTAGAAAGTTGCCATCAAGTGATGACAATTCAAATAGTAGTCAGACATTTAGAAATAGTTTACGTGAAATTAAACGATAGATACAAATATTATTTAATTTAAAATAAATAATAATAAGTGTGTGCAATAAGTGATAAGAAACTGTGCAATAATTTGTGCAATAATTACTATAATTAACATTAATATATCATATACCTCTATTTAACGTTAAGTTTTTGGATTTAATAATAAGTTTTTATTTTTAAGTAGAAATTAATGGCCGGAAGTGCAATGCAATAATAGAATTAGATAAAATTCATATTTTTATATGAAATAGTATAATTTTTTTTTTCAATTTGACTGTATAATTTATTTTGTTAATTATTTTGTTGTATGTAAATTATTTTTTAATTAATTTTAAATTTTTTCTGTTTATCTTTAGGAATCATATGTGTGATTTTATTTTTGTTTAATAGTAGTTAGTTATAAATGTATTTTAGAAATTAATTGTGGGTTTATGAGATCAAAATCTGTATAAAAACTATCGTCATCAATCTATGACAAAACGCAATACAATACACAACAAAAAATATGTTTTCAAAAGGAATTTTGGTCTCAGAAACACTCTATAAGTTGTTCAGTTCCAATATATTACAATCAAAAAATTCCTAGTGATTACAAACGAAGATCGTTAGTGACATAGTCTCTGGCACTATACTATACTATAATAAAGGTTATCACGCACTTACAACCTCTACGTAACACAGGTGGTCAAGCTGAAAGCGATTAGACGGTTAACATCAGCTAACTGTGCCAGCGTCATTTTTACTAACAAATTTATATCTTTAACTCACTCAATCAGCAAAACATGGGTCGCTCAACTAATATTTTGACCTGCGGATCAGCAGCTCACATGTGTGAAGCAGATCAGTGAACCGATTCACAGCTCAGATCGAAGTGTTCCTGCATAGTGATTTGCGTTTGGAGCTCTGAACTGCGAGTCACCTGGCAGCTCGCGGCTCACATAGTTATGTTACATTCCACTGAGTTGTGAGCTGCCAATTTAGTTGTTGAAATTTATGTGAGCTGAACATTTAAACCAACTCAGTGCTGATTTATAAATGTTTAGCTAGGCGAGACGGTGCCGGTTGGTTGAGGAGTTTATAAGTGCTTGATAACCTTATTTTTTTTATAACTAATTTAGTTTTTAAATTGTAAATATAATAAGAGTCAGGCGGCAATAAATTGCTTCCTAGTACCTGACGAATAGTTTGTGCTCCGGACAGGACTTTGTTAAACATGTCCTGTCTGTTATATAATCTGTGTGAGAGCACGTTAATTACAATTAGGAATAACAATGTTGAAAACAAATAATCTATTTACTACACCAATTCTGACGCATTAGTCTAAATTCAGAATAAATAGTTAAATATATTTTATATCGCAGTATTTTTCTAAATAATATTTAAAAAAAGATTAGCTTGTTGCGTCAGATTAACCCTTATTGTGGCAAGAGTTCTTTTTTGAAGAAAAGCAAAAAACGTCTAGAAATGTCATATGTTTAATAAAACTAAGTTAAAAATTAATTTAAAATGATCATATATATTTATAAAGTTGTATGTATAGTATATTATACAAAATGAACATAAGGGTTAAGCTGATGATGTCAGATTAAGCTTGTGACGTCAGATTAAGCGTGTGACGTCAAACTAAGCTTGTAACGTCAGATTATTTGTTGTCAACTATAACGGGTTACATATCGGTTGTGGGTTAATTTTTATAAATATAATAAATATTATTTATTTACTTGTTAATTAAAAAATCAAAAACAAATATATTAGGACAATAAAAGCTGCCTTTAAGGTGCTATAAAATACTAAGAAATATATTTAAAATTATTACGAAATATTTAAAATAGTGCTACAAATTATTATAGTTAATTTGTGCTGCTCAAGTACTTTTAATTTTTTACTTAAGATAATTTTATTATTTAAATATAGTATTTTTATTCAAATAGTTTAGTGAATATAAAATAAATTTGTACCATAATAATTGATAAATGCGTTAATGAATATTCTTATTGTATTTTAAAAACCAACGAAGAAAGTTACATCTCATAGTATATTTTAAAAGATATAACTCTTTTCGTTAGATGAGTGGTGATACACGGTGAAGGAAATAAAACTATCAAGATTTTTTTTTTAATTTTAATAACAACGTTTTAATAATACCGGTTCATATTCATATAACATATTCCTCTGGGAATTAAGAAATTTTCGGGATCAAAAGTAGCCTGTGTTTTATCAGACTATGTTCTAGATCTACGTCAAATTTCATCCAGATCTATGGATGCCGTTCTGGAGTAGATAACAACATACATCCATCCAAACATTTGCATTTATATTATTTATAAGTAAGATTGTGACTACTTATCGTGTATGCTTCTATTATTGGGTTTTGACTGCATCAACTTGATTTGACACATATTATTGTCTCTGTCTTTTTCAAAGAAAATGTAAGGGATGACATATGTCAAAATAAGTGTCATCAAAAATAAACGATGGAGTCCACCAGTAACTAAAAGAAGAAGAAGTGTCATCAAACTCGAAAGCAAATGTAGATTAATTTATAAGAAAATCCTAAAAATGTAAATATTTTGAGAGAATTTGTAATGTTTTATAATAAAATATCAATTTTGTTTAAAATTGTATTTTATGTTTTAAACTCATATGAAAATAATTCCTATATTTCCTGTTAGTTCCTTGTTTCCTTAATTTTATGAAGTTCCAACATAAGACAAATAAAAAAACAACCTGTTAATCTAAGAAATATATAATTAAAAGAGATCAGAACATACTTAAAAATATTTATTTCACTTAGAAAAACTACATCTCATCATCTATAATTTCAACTGAATTTTGCCTTAAAAGTAATAAATCATTATTATTTCCACACTTTTGTATACCAGTGTACACTTCTTTTAATAATCTGTTTCTGAATTCTATAAATTTGTCCAATCCGCAGGCAAATAAATCAATTTCACTGCCAACTTTATTTAATATCGTATAATCTTTACTCATATTCATTTGAATCATACACAAATCAAGATATTCTAATAACATTGACGTTTGGTTCAAAGCAGACGAAGCTAATTGCATATAATTTATGTTTTGTTCATTGTCAACTATTTCCTCATTATAATTGGTTAATTCCGTTGTATCAGATGTGATTTTGTAATTTGGCGTTGTAACTATAATTCTAAATGGTACAACATCGTTGATGTAATGAATTAAAGACACTATTTGCGACTGACATCTGTAATTTGAGATAAATATGACATTAATAAAACTGAAATTAAGAAGTTACTTAAAATAAATGAAAGAAATCGGCCTAGACCAACAAGAATCCAGTAATCAAGCTCTCTGGAGAATAAAGACAAGAAAGGCTGACCCCAAATAATTGTGAAAAGGCACAGATGGATGATAACTGAGAAGAATAATAATTATCTGATTGTGTGAGCTGATTGACATAACAATGACTGGCCCAATGGGAAAAAAAATCCCATTTGAATTACATGTTTAGAATTCCGGAGGACTAATTTTAGTGCTCTTTCCCTTCCCATCCTTTTTCTTAAAAGTAAAGGATGGGAAGTGGAAATGGATTTTCCGGATGAGAGGATGCTTAGGAAAAGAAAATATTCTCTTTCTGTGTGTCTCCGTCCTCCGTTGATTAAAGGTATCCAATATATTTGTAGAAAATAATTCACATGCAAATAAACTCATAATAAGCAAATGTCTGTAAGATTTACCTTGAATGTACTTCTATTGTAAACTTATCACTGTATTTTACATCACCATTTTGACATATCACCATTATGCCATAAAGTGCATGATAAGGTGATGATTTATGTATAAAAACATTTTTTCTTGTTTTAAATTGTTCCATTTTCAAATATTTGCTGAATATATCAACCAGTGTTTCCTCTCTTTCATCTTTAATATGACGTAGTACTAATGTCATTGTTTCTGATGTTGCACATATAGATAAAAAGGTTTGTTGTTCATCTGTAAAATGGAAAATGTTAACTTTATGGTAACTTTACTATATTTTTGTTAAAATATGTGAGAATTTAAAAAATATTTATTCTTTTGTGTTTACTTATAGATTGGCTCGGCTGTTCCTCGTATACAAAAACCATATTTCAGTAATGATTTGTTATTCCCTTTGCTTTTTCTTCCCAATAGAGGGCCATAGTCTCTGTCTACCCCTCTGGATTACAGGTGTGATTATGTCGTCTTTATCATATTATACTAAGCCTATATCCTATATATTAATCCTACGTAAATTGTAGTAGTAAGTAAATACAATAATTACCCTTATTACTTGCAAGAACATCAAAATTTTCTCCCATAACATCCGATGCCGAGATAGAAACTTTTTCAAATGGCAGTAGATAATTTTCTCCAGATTTTTTAAAACTTAAAACCATATCAAACTTTAAACCACTGGTCGCATCATGTTGTAATTCTTTTAGATCAATACATGTTGCAACTGTCACTGTAGTATTAGGTTTTATATGTTGTTCAATTTCCAACCAATTATCTTGTGTTTGATGAAAAAGTTTAGTTATATAGACTAAGGACCTTTTTGTAGTACTGTTTAACAGAACATACACATCTTCGAGCAATCTGAAAAAAAAACTCTTAATTGATTAACACTTCATATATTCTATACATGGTTTAGATGATAGCCTAATTACTACAATAATGATTATCTTACTAATTAATAAAATAAATGCAAATGTTTGGATGGATGTTTGTTTGAAGGTATCTCCAGAAAGGATGCATGGATCTCGCTGAAACTTGGCATAGATGTAGAACATAGTCTAAAAGAACACATAGGGTACAAATTAAGTTTTTTTTTCAATATGACATTGACAGTGTTGCGGGAGACAGCTAATATTGTAATTAAGAGTATGGATAGCAAATTTGACTTACACATTATTATTATTTAACAAGTTAAAAGCAACAACAACCTTTTTATTACACAATTTAATCCATGGGCTCCATGTTTTTAAGTTCATAGAAGAAACTATCTGAAATGGAAAATATTTTTTTATTATTTACTTAAAATAATTTGATACTATAAATAAACCTAATGTGTCGGCAGTAAATATTATGGAATTATCAATAAGTAAGAAAGAATTCAGCTGACAATATTTCAACAACATGATTTGCTATGTCTCTATGGATGTTATTACAGTAGACAAATTATTCTTTTTTATTTTATTTGTAAATTAAACTTACTTCTTTGGAATTTAAATTGAATAGAGATTCATTTAGGTTAGGAGAAATCTTCTGGTATAAATGGAATGTGGCCATTTTTCGTAAATTTAAGTATTCATTGTATTTGTTTTCATTGCATTTAATATTGTATTCTACTTCTTTTAGTTTTCTAGTCAGCTGCATTATGATTGGAGCTGACTCATCTGAATTTACAGCATCAAATTCAATATTTCTTTCACTAATAATTTTGAAGTTTTCATCAAAAAGCAAGGGCACGGCGTCATCCTTTGAAATCACTTTTAAACAAGCTTTGCCACTGCATCCAATATCAAACACTTCAAAACTATCAACATCTGTTAATCTGTGTACAAGATCTAAACTATTTTTGCTCGATACTATAAAAAGTTCATCGTCCGTAGCAACAAAATAAAAAAGTTCGCAATTCACATTTCTAAAACATCGAACTTCACGAAAATTCTGTGAAGTATTTAACAGTAATGATGAAATTTGTTCTCTTTTATAAAACTCTATCACTTCTTTCCGTTGTGTACAAACTAAAACATCAATTTGTCTATCGGCTCTTGGATGGTTATCATAGAAAACAAAACATTTTACTTCTCCTAAAATTGAGGATGGCACAAAAGCAAGTAAATCCTGACGAACGTTTTCTTGAATCATTTTTAGATCCTTTTATTTAAAACAATCTTGTTACACTCATTTAGTATAATGAAACAAACAAAGCATTTTAAAATTTACGGTTTAAAAAAAATAATAATTATGGTACACAATTCCTTTAATACAAAATCAAGAAATCAAATATTTTGTTTTCATTTTCATTTAGTTTCACTCAGAGTTTTACTGTCAAACCTTGAGTTTGACATTATTTAATAATATATTGCCATCTTTTGACTACAAGCTGTTTTTTTTTTGTAATCACAAAATAAAACTTTTATAAAATGAAACCCTTAATACTTTAGAAATAATAAAATTTTACAATTTAACATAAAAACTAAAAATTTGCGTGCCAGATTTTTGTGTCCGATCTATTACTATCATCATCAGTCTGTATTGGAACAGGCCTTACCCAGTACCTTCCCCAATATATTTTACAATATGCGGTCCTTCACTTTCCGATTTGCCGTATGTTTAAAATAAAAATCAAATCGAACAACCAAAAGAATAATTACTTAAAAACCTTATTGTCTTATAACGTGAAATGTGCAGCATTGGAAAGTATTTGTGAACACTTTTCTCACAAATGAACATTTCTTTTATCAAAGCCAACCATACACAAAGGGGCCTCTTGCCTTGCGCATTGTTCTTGCATTCCGCTGAGAGGGAACACTTTTCAGCTTTTAGTTAAAGAGAAGCTAAAACAACAGGAGCCATTGTGTTTTTCGCAGTTTCATAACTTTTAGGCCTACATGAATGTGCAAAGACCACATAGCTTTTACTGTATATAGCTTGCTACTATGCTATGTACATAGCTTATTAACTATTTATTAGCCGTTGTTTTCTTTTAATCATAAAATGGTTGCAGTTTATGCACTTTCTGGTTCTTGGTATGGAATTTCAAAGATAAGTTCGTTTATGCGAAGCCTGTTTTAACCATTACATCATGATCTTAAACTCTGTGAGAAATATTAATACTATGAGTAAATTAATTTATAAATACCACAATCAATATAGAACATTAATTTATACAATATCAGTTATAGCCTATAGATGGAGCAATTTGACAGAACTCATAGATATAAAATAATGTTAAGTGGGTTATTTTAAAAAATGGCTCAATGCTAATTCTTCTTATTGTTGCATTACAAAAATTAAAAATAGTTTCTGTGCTAGTTAATCTACGCAGCGCAGAAAATAATATTTTTTTAATTAGCAAAGTTCGCAAAACTTTCTTGTTATTAGTGTTGAGAGTGACCTCGTTTTTTCAACATACATTTTACAGCATTTTGCCGAGCTGCTGAGTTTGAAACAATGAAGCAGTTCCGCGTCCGAGCGAGCGCAAAATACCTCGGCGTTTTCGAAAAACATTTGTATTTTATGTTATGTTTTTCCTTGTTAATTTCAAGCTAGCTTGAATATATCGCGTCGGGAAAATCAGTAGGGGTTAAAGACGTAACTAATTCCTCGTTAATCATTTCCCCTTTTCCTTATCTAGTCCGCTTTTGTCATACTAAAATTAACCGTCTGTAACTTCTTGTGAAGAAGTCGTCAATTTGCTCCTTTCTTTCTTAGCACAGCTATACCATTATATAAGCTGAAATGAACAAAAAGTTATTAGTAACTTTAACGTCCACTGAAGAGGAGATGACTTATTTGAATTAACTACATTTAATCACACAGAAGACAGGCGTGAAGTGGAAGCAATTCCGCCTTTCGTCTGATGAGTGTGCGTCCCGGAGGCCTAATTTAGTATTTTTTCCCTTCCCACCCATTTTCTCATAAGGAAAGGATGGGAAGTGGAAGTGGACTTTCCGGATGAGAGGATGCATTGAAGGGGAAATCTTTTCTTTCTGTGCATCCTCTCCTCCGTTGATTAAAGGTAGGCAACGCATACGCAATTGCGTATGTCTATGGGCAACGATCACTTCGCCATTTCGACGATTTCAGGTGGCTGCTCGCTCGTTTGCCACCTTATGATATAAAAAAAACTCGCAACTAATGCAAATGAGACTGAAATTAGTTAGAACACATTAATGTGAAGTCATAAGAACCAATTTAGATGAACATAACAAAGTCGTTAATGCGAACTTACGCACTAACGATAATTCAACTCCACACACTTTGGACTCAAATTACAGTATTAGTCTAATGAGGCAGCCAGGAAGTTACATATTTAGGTGGGAGTTACAGTATATTGTGCAATATAATTTAGTTATTCTCGCACAAAATCTCACTTTTGACTCAAAAGTCTACTAACATCCGATTTCTAACCTCAAATTACGTCATACTAATTTAAAGTCTCAAGAATAGCGTAGACAAATAGGTAAAATATAAAAGAGCTCTATATCGGCCCACGCAGACGTCACATGTGGGTTGGACAGTTTAAAATAGTCGCTATAAATGGCATACTTCCTTTAGCGAGGTGGATGCTGATTGTCACCGGAATGGCGATGGCCCAGTCACAATGTCCAATTCAGTGTCGTCATAGCAATACAAAAACATATACGGCAGTAGACAAGAACTTGCTATACATTAAATATTAGAAAACAAACATATAACGTAAACTAATAAATAGAAGTCTTACACAATACAAAAATCATCCATCTTAACAAACGGGACATTTCAATTCAGTAAACTAGATCCTACTTCAAATATTAAAAAAACAATACGGAAAATAGATTTTTTAGACGCCAGAATAATAGATTCTGCTTTTTTATTCCAAGGTCTCTCAACAACTTTACAACTCTTAACCACTGTACTGTAGTCGGGCACCAATCAGGTTGATAAAATTATTATGAGTTGGTACATTGAATAACATTATTCATCATTATCACATGATGATGATGATGAACCTTGGCATAATCACCTCGATAATGTTATAAGGCTTCTGACTGTTAACTATTTATAATCTAACAATACTATAATCATTTCAATATCGAGTGATAAAAATAATAAAACAATCTTCCTAATATTACCAATGCCAATGTTTGGATGTATGAATGAATGCATGTATCAGCAGAACGGATCAAAGGATCTTAATGGAATTTGCCTTAGATGTAGAACATAAGAACTGATAGGCTACTAATAAAATTTTTCTTTAATTCCGCGCGAACGGAGTCGCGGGTAACAGCTAGTAGGATAATAAATTAAGAAACTCATTCAGTAGGGACATGCATTGACGCATGAGGGCATGGTGAACGAAACTACCAGCTAGCTAGTCACGTATGCCGAAGCGTGCCCGCTGCCTAGACAGGTGGGTGAGCCAAGCACAATGAATGAATTGTAATACAACGAAGGAATTCAAAAGTTACCACGAAATTGATGACGTAAACGAAAACTTCATAAAGGTACGCGACCATTGGCCTGCGTTGACGCACCGAACGTATAGACCGCGAAGAATTTTAGTTAGCTTTTATGATTTTAAATAGCGATGCATCATCATCCTCAAATTCGTTTAATCCGTGCGTGCGGTGCGTCCGTCACGGCCGATGAACGCGTATCTAAAGAGTCCATTATAAATAGTTTAATTGTTAACAAATTAACACTTTTTTGGACTGTTGTTAAGTCCAAGTCTTTATAACATTTTATAAATTAACTCTGTATTTTCTTCTGTAAAAATATTTTGCTTTACAAAAGTCGAGGACAATATTTTAGACATTTTTTTTCAATGGTAATAATTCCATTCAACGTGTAACAACTGTAATTTAAATGATCGTATCATTTTCATTTAACCGTGGCAGTTAACTGCGGTATAAATAAATCTGCCCTTGGCAATGAATGGATCTGTCATGGTCGTCCACGTTTACCGTTCAATCACGTTTCTCTATATTGATCTTTCAACACATTTTGACGTAATTGCCTGTCAACAACTATACTTACCGTTGGTTTTTGAAACCGAAATCTCTGTATTAAACATATCGTCATCCCTGTCATTATTATTGACGAAACAGAGATAACAATATGTCTTAAACAGTTTTTTTTATGGAGACAGGCATGTTGTATCATTCTTTCACTCGGAAAAACACATCAATATATTTTATATGGATGTTTCGTCAGTGACAGGAAACAGAAGATGTATGTTGGATGGAGTCTTTAAGACTTTGCACTTAGTGTTACATTAATATTCATTCTTCGTTGTTGTTCCAAACTTCAACATAAAGAAACCAAGAAAACGAGTACAACGACATTTTCAAATGTTTTAAAATAACAAAATCTGAAGCCTGTAATCTTGTGAACCTTATTCACCCTAGATTTATTGACATAGCTTCCTCAAATAGTCGCATACAAGCTAGTTAAAAGTATGTATAATTTGGCCATGGACTCTTAACCTCTAGAGGTCTGTACAGAACCGTAGAGACAAACGTGAGAGCAAGGTCGACCGTGTCCGCTCGCGCATGCGCGGTCCCCTCTTCGTTGTGAATTACGCAGAGCAAACAATGTAACAGTGTAGTAGACATCGTGTCTATTTTATTATAATCCTTTATTATTCCACAATTAAATAAGACTGTTATTCTTAAAACGACAAAAAATCGTAAGAATTCTCAATATAATATGTTTAAATTCCATAATATCTCTCAATTTTTGGTAAATCTTTAGTAAAAAATAATTAATGGATGATTGAAAAGCTTTATATTTACAGCATACAATTTCATTTAGTTATTTTATTTTAAATACTCAGCCAAAACATTGTAAATCGAAGAAAAATTCGTCAAGGAAACGCGAAGAAAAGGGGTACAAAGGTAGTCTTGGAAAATCTTTTTTGGTTTTGGTTGTCAAATGTCTTTTTGGTCCATACTGAGAGGTTCTAAAGCAAATTAGTTTTGTTAAAGTAATTCAACATAACTAGAAATAGGGGATGTGAGTTGAGAACGGGGTCATCGTTTGCGTGACACGCATTTAACTAATTGTTGGCACAATTTTCGACATGTCTCGATGTCGTGTAGAGAAATGTGTTTCGGTGCGGTAACGTGTGATGCCAATTGCCGATGCCAGAAATAAAGCTGCACTGCAGTAGAGAGCTTGCAGCGGCAAACTGCGGATCTGACTGCTGGCTGGCCCTCCATTCATTGTCGTCCGTAGGTCGATATCCAACATTCTGACAGTAACGCCGCGAACATCGCCGTGAACGGACGTGCTGTCTTGTTCGTATCACAGCACACGACTGCGCAATCGTGTCAATATTTATAAACAAATCTAGTGCTATGTTAATTATTTTCAAATTTAATTCTGTGTGAAATTTATTTTAGTAAACTTAATTCTGTTTTAGTTAGTGTATCTTTCTGTGTATAAATGGATATTTTTTAAACGATGCACAAGCACGCGTGATTTTCGCAAGGTAAACCTTTGTTTTTTTTTAAATACCTTAAATTTATTGTTAAATAAATTACAGTAATAATGTTATTAATTTTACTAATTAGTTAATGTTAAATTAATTAGTAAATACAAAAAAAACGTTAAAATGAAAAATGAAATTGTTTTGCGACATTCGTTTTTAACTTTAATTAAGTTAAATTGTTTAGTTGGCAGTGACATTATTTAAGGTAATTACTAATATTATTACTTCCTCGCATTAATTGTGACAATATCGGTCATGTTACATCACGTATTATAAATTGAGAACGTAGGTACGTGATGTTTAGGAAGGTGGTAATAAAAACAATTTTTTATTCGTCGTTTTTGAACATTTAGAGGTTAGATCTCTTTGAGGTCATCGAAATGTCTGAGTGTTTTTATAAGTATGTCTCAAATGCTTAATGGTCTTTTATTTACGATGGACCTTACGCTTCGATTTAAGCTGCGAGAATTTTAACATACCTACGGTCTGATCACTTTAAATTCCGTTGTAAAAAACCTCAAAGTAAACAGTGACAACATAAAACGAGTATGCGCAAATTTGTACATTGGTATATTAAGGTATATTTTGACACGAGAATAAAATAATATCCTTACTAATAATACGAAAGTAACTCTGTCTGTCTGTCCTTCTTTCACGCAAAAACTACGGAACCGATTTAAATTAAATTTGGTACACAGATAGTATAGAGCCTGGGAAAGGCCATAGCCTTAACGCGAAAAAGAGTTTGTAAGGGGTTGAAATTTGTATGGAAGTATCGTCATTTTTACAGATAGAACAGCTTGTAACTTATTTTTTTTTTGGCTATTAATGTGATATAAGTAAATATGACATTCAATGTTTGTAAAAATATTACCCTCAAGGGTGCGAAATTATAATAGGGGATGAAAATAATTTTTGTCGTTATGTGTGTTAGTGTAAGTAAAATAAGTTGCCTAAATAATTAAAATGCTACCCAAAGACAGAATTTCACGCTGACGAAGTCGCGGGCACAGCTAGTATAAAATACATATAATGTAAATAAAGGTAACTCTGTATCTTTTTTTTCGTGATTCAAATTAGAATAGCATATAAGTAGCAGGGAAAATTCCAGGACTAACTGAATACTTTTGCAAGTCTCGGTGGCTCAGGGGTCAAGCACTTGACTTGCGATCTGCAAGTCCTGGGTTCGAATCCCGCCATGTATCAATGTGTTTTTCGATTTCCGATTTACATATGTACATTTATCCGACGTTCTTACGGTGAAGGAAAACATCGTGATGCAACCTGCACATATCTGAGAAGAAATTCAAAGATATGTGTGAAGTCAACCAACCCGCACTGGGCCTGCGTGGTCGACTATGGCCTAGTCACCCGTAACTTACCTGATGATGATGACAGGAGACTTTTTTTACTTTTTTCTTTAAAATTTGAGGGAGGTATGGAACGATAAACAGAATAAATATTTCGTTAACCGATATTTTATAGTCAACAGTAAAGTAAACATCTATTATTATTCGTCGTAGTCAACTAATTAATATAATGGAATATTTAATTCTTTGTTTACCTAAATTGAGGCCCCAATGTCAACGACTCTAATATGGGTTTATTTTGATTGATTTTGAAATGAACTAATAATAGCTTGTCTCTGGTACATTGTATAACGACTTTTGGGAATAGAGTTAAAATATGAGCATGTTTTGATAACATACGAATGTCAGCTTTAGAGTTAATAAATGCGTGCACTACGGATACATTTCGGCAGGGGTAGGCTTATAAAAATCTTTAGATTTTTTTATATCATAAGTTGGCAAACGAGCGAGCCACCTGAAATCGCTGAAATAGCGAAGCGACCGTTGCCCATAGACATACACAATTGCATATACGTTGCATTTAATCGACGGAGGAGAGGATGCACAGAAAGAAAATATTTTCCCTTCCTATGCATCCTTTCATCCGGAAAGTCCACTTCCCATCCTTTCCTTATAAGAAAAAGGGTAGGAAGGGTAAGAGGACCAAATGAGGCCTCCGGGACGCACACTCATCAGACGAAACGCGGAATTGCTTCCACTTCACGCCTGTCTTCTGTTTGGTCGAGGTATTTCACCGGGCGAGCCGGACCAATCGTGCGAAGATGTTAAAGCGGGTTCTACCACTGTTAGATTGTTTCAATGATAAACAAGAAAGGATCTGTAAATAAAATAACGATTGATTAAAAGGCGTAAAAGAAGGAAAACTGTCATAAAAGCATAATTCTTCTCGATAGTTCTTGCTTTATTATATTTACCAATTGGTTTTACTCAAATATTATTCGGGATTGATCCCTAATAACCTACTCTCATTGACATTTTCCCTATTTAACAAGTTCAAAATAAAAACGTTATGCAGTGTCGTTTTATTATTTTATTTGCAATTAATTATTTTAATTAAAACTAACTTTATTTGACTATTTTCCGTCCTAATTTGTATTTGGTTCGGCGTCATATAATGATTGTTACAAATATTATCCAGTCTCACTTTTTCATGTAAATATCGTCATTCAAGCCACGCAATTCTAATTAGAATTTAGTTCAATAAGATTTTATGTATGTTGAAGTGGAATAGCTCTTAAGTTGAAAGTTACTGTTAAGTACTTCACTTATAAAGTTTTGTAAATTAATTAACATTCTTTGAAAGAAAAAAAAGCTAAATTTTTCTAACATAATTGAAATGCTTACATACTTTCTTGAATATTTATAAATATAATAATAAATAAAGTCAATTAGTGAATAACTTTCATGATTTGACTTGAATTTTTTTTTGGTATAAAAAGACGGTTGAATGTTTTTAAACAACTAGAAGCCTTGTATGTTCGCTTGAGTATAGGTCACCTTTCTCGACTTCTTATAGGTCACAGTAAGAATATGAAGTTCGACAATATAAAATTAGTCAAGTAATAAATTAGGCATTGATAAATGAAGCAAAAGGGATATATGTTAGTCTTGGGAAGGTCTTGTTAATGATTTAATATGACTACGGCATATCGTGGATTTCTGACATCAAAATTTTCTGTATTAACGTATCGTCATCCTTGTCTTTCATCTCTAACATAAAAGAGATAACAATTTTCAACGAGGATTTTATACTAAGAAACCCACGGATAGAGAAGTAATATGACAAGATACTACGTTACGAATAGGATCTTGTGATACTTTTTGACACTGACAGTGAGGGCGCTAGTGTGCTAACATTAATTTAGTTTGACTTGTGCACAACTGGTCAGATATAGGAAATTTGTAAGTCTATATTTGATCTGATTTATTGCATACGATTTTTATTCCAGAAAATATGTCTTTGATAAGAATTATTCTTTTAACGTATAATTGCGGCTTATCTCAAAGTATGATGGAGTTTATCTAAAGAAAGATCATGGTCATTTTTTATTAAACTTATTTTTTTTTTTCGTTTAAAGCCAAAAAAACCCACATTATTTATTTTACCATACCAATAGGATTGTAAAATTACCAATATTCGTTTTTATATCGGCGAGTTAAAACAAAAGTAATATTGAATTTGCCTACGGATATTCACAGTAGTAATTCACGCGGACTCCACTCTGACACGACAATTTTGTATGTCACCGGTTGTACAGGAAAAGCTAGACTCTTCAATCAGACTAACCAAGGCACACGACGTCCACCACTCGTGCTATTTGATATTAAACCTACTTCCACTTAGATATAAAGTCCAAATTTCATTGCAGTTACTTAATAAATTTTGATAGGGCACAGAGTACTTACAAAGAAAACATTTATAAAAATACGTATCATCGATTAAGTATTAATACTATAAAATAGTGATGGATCGAACATTATCGTTGCTTTAAACACTAACAGATCAAGTTGGATATGGAAATTGTTCTCGAATAGCCTCTTACCGTGTTCTTCAAAGGATTGTGAGGAATGATATAATGGTCTCGTAAAGGACACGTAAAGGAAACAAGTCCAGTAACAGTGGAAATTCACCGTTAGTACATTCCATCAAGAATCACAATATTTGACCAAGGTCGCCCAGTGGCTTCTCATGTAGTTTCATCGCGTATGACTTTTGACATTTGCTACTTCAAGATGCGATGGGACGTTTCTACCTCAATGGATAAAAAGATAATAAAACAATAGAAATACGACAATAAAAATAAGTAAATTATAAATATTTACCGTGGCTTTCTGATACCGAAATCTCTGTATAAAACATACGGTCATCCCTGTCTTTATCTTTGATAACATAGAGGTAGCAATATGTTTTAAACAGATATTTTGGACTGAGAAACCCACGGTTAGATCATGAGTGATATGTATTATTGGTTAGATTAAACGATGGATTTAATTTTCTACAGTATTGCTTTTCATGAGAATCACATGATACTATTGATAAGAGATTTGTAGGTAAGGAACTAACCACATCACAGTAGTTGCATATGAAAAATCGCTTCGCTTCTGTTTCGCTTTCACGGTGTACTTCAAGCGTTGAATTATCATTCTGCTTGAGGGACGTCTTATCAGTTCCGTGAAGTTCAGTTTCACCCCATTTTTTTATCAATTCCCATTCAATTCAAAGGGCGAAAGTTTAACGGACATTGAAAACGATTGTTGATAACGGTTTATGCTGTCTGTACTTTACAGACTTTGACTTTTAAGAGACAGACAAATAAAAACAAACAATAAGTGTTTCTTACTGGTGTGTTCGTTTTATGTATGTAATTTTAAGCGTCGGAACGAAAAGCACAAAGATAATGGTCATGTCTACTTCACCTCAACCCCTGGGAAAGTGGCATAATTTATTTAGTACAATGGCGGCTCTAGATCTAGTCCGTTTTTCTATAGTCAAAGTATATCATGCTTTATTCGACTCGACCTTGTCGTAATGCTCCCGTGTACATCAGCTACCTTCCCGTCAAAATGTCGTCAAAATCGAAACCGGAGATTACCCGGAACAAACGCGGTCTTGCGGATATACAGACAGACAAAATAAAATAAATGGTATTTGGTTGTCATACACAAATGCATCATGTCTATGAAATATGTTTTTTTAGATGTAACAAACAGACATTCCAATTGATTATTGATATGTGTAGGTTAACATTCGGCAACATTGCGTGTTCCGATGTTGCCGAATCTTGTGAAGGCACGAGGAAGTATATTCCTGGAGTCGTGCAGAAGCCCAGTGCAGAGGGTTCCGGTGCGTTCCTTTGGAGATCTCTGGACCCTAGCAGTCGCACTTGAGGTTGGCCACCGAGGGGGTTTTAGTGAGTAAGAATCTCACATAAGTCTTTCCCCCAAAAGGCAGGGTATCTTAGAAAGATTTCCACCCGATACCAAAAAAAAGGTTAACATTCATGTCGTCTGGAACTCGAAGCCAATACTTAAAGAATATAAACAATTCACGATTAATGTGATATATTTGTTAATATTCCATAACATACAAAAATGCTTTAAAGATGAATAATAATATTGCAAATATTTGGATCGCCAACATTTATTATTTCGAAAGAACGAATCAAAACCAAAGTAATTTCATTTTCAACTTTAAAACGATAACATTAAGAACAATCATGGTATTATTTTTACAAACGTTTGATGTAAGAGAAGAGAAGATACGACAATTTTATGACATTATCTTAAGATAAACGAGATTGATAGATGAATACATAACCGAAATATGTCATCGAGATTAACTAAACTGTACTAGTTGTGTAAAATATATAGCTCTAAGAAATCTTACAGACGAAACTCAGTTAGATTTAAAATATAACAAAAATAAACTGGCTTAAAAAACATTCTTAAACAAAATGCAATAAAACGTAACATGAATATCATGTAATACTCACGAAAATAAGAAAGTTCTCTTCTTTCTTGTACTATTATTATTAATTCGTAGTCGGTTTTGGTTTTTAAAAAAAGAATTATCATACATAAACCCAGATAAAAAATGCAGATGAATTCATAACCTCCTTCTTTTCCTCCGGTTAAAAATCCATAAACATACAAAAATGCACTTAATAATAAAGTACTTAATGATTAAAAGCCCCCACACACTAGACTTTAAATCGCCTGATAGTTTGATCGTGGGCTAAATCATTATGACGTAATCGGTATAAAGTGTGCACCTCCATACGTGCTCATACTGATTAAACGCACGATCCTATCGGACGCCTAAAAGTCTCTAGTATGCAGGGGACCTTAAAAGTTCCCAGCAGCGTGTGAACTGCAGCTTACATAATCAAATACACATATTTGATGTCAAAACAAAGGCATGGGAATGTACCATAATTATTATTAACTGGTATTGTAAGAGCAAAGATAAAGCGGTTTAATACTTTTGTTGGCTGACTCATTGATAGATTAAAAATACCTCAAGTTCATTAACATCTTACTAATATTATAAATACGAATGTTTGGATGGATGTTTGTTTGTTAGATGGTATCGAAAAAACTGCTGCTTGGATCTCACTGAAATTTGGCATAGTTGTAAAACATAGCCCAACACATCCATGCACTCCAAGGCCCCGAGATATAGGAACAGCCTAGTTCGGGGTCTGCAAGATATTACACTGTATATTATTCTAACGTGTTTGTTAATTTATAGTGCTTTATTAGATGAACAGTTCTGCATTACAGTGAGAACAATTTAGTTGGGCCTTGTGTCAGAGAGGGTTGGCTCTCGTCCAATATGTAGGAGAGTCCACTTATCACAATTAAGCACGTGCCAACTGAACAAGAATAGAAGAAAACGGTTAGTGATGGATGTGTTACTTTGTAACGTTACGTAACGATCTATTATAAAATCAAGGTCGCGTTTAGAATATTTGGATACTGAATCATAATGTATTAATAGTTGACATACTTATAAACATACTAGCTGTCGTCCACGACTCCGTCCGCTTGAATATATAAAAAAAATAATTAGTGTAGCCTATGTGTTCTTTCAGACTATGTTCTATAGGTATACCAAATTTAATCGAGATCCGTTCAGCCGTTCTAGAGATATCTTTAAATACCCATCCATCCACATCACATCCATCTAAACATTCGCATTTATAATATTAGTAAGTTAAATAAAAAGCAGCTCTTTGAGGCATAAATTCGAAAAAAAAATGAATAAATAGTATGTCCGTCTCCTGGCTCTAAGCTACCTCCTCACCAATTTTCAACCATATCAATAAAATTCTTGAGTTATAAATAGTGTAACTAACACGACTTTCTTTTATATATACAGATACGAAGATTTGAGGGACAATCCGTTGCGGTAGTAAAGTATTTCTGTCACAATGTCAACGCCTATTGCGTTCTTTAACAAACATAATTACTGTCCAATTTAATTTATTATTAACCTTATTAATACTCATAAATTACTCAATTTATTAGTAACTAGTGTTGCGCGACTCCGTCCGCGCGCAATTTAAAAAAAAATAATAAGTAGCCTATATATTCTTCCAGATTATGTACTATATCTATGACAAATTTTAGCGTGATCTGTTCTGTTGCGGATATACCTTTAAACAAACATCCATGTAAATATTCTCATTTATAATATTAGTAAGTCATATGGAACAAAGTCTGAAAATCTGTTTGGAAGTATTTACTTTTTAAAATCATTCAATCTGTAGAAAGAGTTTCGTTAGTGTTTCGTACATCTTCTATGTGAATTAAAAATGCGTCTCATCGTTGGTTCTCACTGACAAAACAAGCGTGCAAATACGTATGCAGTTAGTAATAATAATAGTGGTTTACTATCACAGAAATTGTTTTCTAAAACAATACGATGCGACTAATAATAGCACGTGTCACTGTTCTGTTTGATGTTACATTGTCGCGCACGCTCCAATTTTTCCTTAAATATTTTTCTTTTCATTTCCTACAACATGTTTAAAAAACACTATAACTTAAATATTTATTTGTAATTATATTTACATAATATAGAACATAACAATTACAAGTTAAAGAAGATCTAAAACTTAGAAGAATAAAATAATATTATTTGCAGTACTATTCTGATTCCGTAAGAAATATTTTCGTACAAATAATAGCTACTTTGGTAATCAACTTTCAACTCGAGTTTAAAGTTGTAAAATATGTAACCATATCCTCTTCGAATTTAAATACTAATGTCCTGACTAATTGAATCAAATATCACACGAAACATGAACTGCAGTAATCTTGTTAGTAATAGGAAACTCCCCTCGCCGCTTCGGATTGAATTTGAAGCCTACACGACAGTGTCATATTTAAATCCAACTGCAAACTTAATAAGCATTTCATAAGATTTTGCTGTAACTATGTACCTTTCTTATATATTGAAGTAAGAAGATATAATAATTTATTTTGTTTTGAAACCTTAGTACTTCTGTTATAGTAGTCATTTTTAAAACATGTTTTCTCTATTTGTCAAAGATAATGACAGGTATGACGAATTGTTTTATACAGAGATTTTGGTCTCACAAACCAAAATTAAATTACACAAAATGGAGACTGTTCGAATTCATTTAATCTTTCTTCTATTTATGTCATTATGTAAGTAATAGGAAGAAAATTCTATTTAATTGTTAAAAAATTATTTTCCGACAAAGTTTAAGTTAAGTAAAGACTTAAATATTGATGGATACATAAATCACAATCAAAAACGGGTTCGTAAGAATGCGGAGGTCCGCCGGTGGGATGACCGGACCGGCTCAATTCCGCAAACCAATTTTCTCGAATACAACGAGCAGCGCTTTCGAATTAAACATTAAAGCACTCTATAGGTCGTTGGTTACAGATATAGAGGTTAATATTTTAACATGTTACTCGTTCTCTAATATTTTCTTACTTTTCTGCTTATTTGGACGTGTATTTTTAAGTATTCAACCTAAAAAACATACGAGTATATTATATGCCATGGAGTCAAACTTTTGAAAGTCATAAATGGAAAGTTTTATGTGGGATCCGGCTGTTTAATCCAAATGTAATTTAGGAAATAAAATTACTATTTTAGTAATATTATAAATATAAATTTTTATAGGAATTTATGTTTGTAGGTATCTCCAGAACGGCTGAACGGATCTCAATAAATTTGATCGGGAAGTACATATAAGCTACTAATTATGTTTTTTTTATAATTCCTCGCAGACAGAGCAATAGCCGAATATATTGACCATTGCAACGGAAGAGTATAGTCTGCGTCGGAAACACGTATCGTGTCAGGAAATTAGTCACCGGGTCAATTACTCCCAATTCATATTTGCTTTTATCGACCTACAATGCAATCGTTATTTTATATATAAAAGATTTGAGATTTTCATACTTATATTAGTGAGAAAAGGAGCATAGGAAGTACTTACCTCAGATAGACATGAAGACAGAGGAAATTATTTCCCTTTTCAGTTCGTTTATATCTTTTGCAAGGTCAAGCCTTTATTTGTGATTCCTTATAATTATCATAGTAAAATTACATCTTACTTCTTACTAATATTATAAATGCGAATGTTTGGATGGATGGATGTTTATTTGAAGGTATCTCGAAAACAGCTGAACGTAACCCGCCGCATAGACGTAGAACACAGGCTATTAATTAAGTATTTGTTTTAATTCCGCGACGGAGTCGCAGGCGACACCTTGTTATTAATAATTATTACGCCAAATTATATATTTTATGTTGTGTTTTTATATCACTACATGCTAGATATACTAATAAAGAAAACATATTTTATTATATTAACAACTCTAGTAATATAACAATTTTATTTTGTTCCAGGTGACAAGACGGTGCGTGGTTACTTGAAATACTGTGAGGTATTTAAAAAGTGACTTTTGTTTAAAGTGATGGTGTCAATAATATAAAATGGGTAGAAGAAACATGAGTATGTTGAGATTAGGAAGATGCGTTGCGTTTCTCGCTGCGGCTGCATTTCTTTTGCCTTTCACAATACTTCTGATGGTGTTTGACCAACAATATAATTTCACCTACAACTCCAAACGCGTCTTCTATCAAGAGGTTAGTATATCCAAAATAAATTTTAATAAATACAACTGAAACACAAACTGAATGACTATGTGAAAAAGGATATGAGTTGAAGGGGGTAGATTCGGATATAACGGCTGATAGAGATGTATGGAGGATTGCATACTGTGCTGACCCCCATAAGGATAAGGGCAGGTTGATGATGATGACAACTGAGACACAAACTTAAGAAAAAATATTTTTTTTAAAAAACATCACCCTTTTTGTCAGATATTCACTATAACTACGTTAAAAAGTGTTTACCAATTAGTACCTTTTGTTAGATAAAATTGATGTTAACAAAAATAATCAATAAACAATCCATTAGACAAACTATGTGAATCTCAAAATCGAGAAGTAATAAAAAAATTTGCGTACAGTTTTTATAGCATTAATTCGAGGTGAGAATTATAAACGTGACTAAAACATGGCGAATGTGGTTTTATCACGAACAAAACTAATTGTTCGATATAAAATATTTACTTTCGTAAGACTTTCAGAGTAAGATATATTTTTTTTAATTACAAGGTAACTAAAGTACGTGGTACACGCGTTGAGTTAATTAGACAATTTAATAAGTTCATGATAGAAAAGTGGTTGTATTTGAGATTTTTGGTTGTTTAAGAATTTAAATTATAATAAAGTATGCAGTTTGCAACTATTGACATAAATTATATCATCAAAACGGTCTAATAAAATCAAATTAACAACCATACCCTTCTATTAATTTCCTATTGTCGTATCTTGTCTCTTTCTTGCTTTCTTTAATAACTGTAGGTCTGATGATTACGGATTTATATGTTTTAATTCTCATGTTATACCTTGGCTGGGAATCTGATTATCGAATGAATCGTTCAATTCAATTGAAATTTAACAGTGGTAGAGCCCGCTTTAACATCTTCGCACGAATTGGGCCGGCTCTCCCGGTGACATACCACGACCACACTGAAGACAGGCGTGAAGTGGAAGTAATCCCGCGTTTCGTCTGATGAGTGTGCGTCTCGGAGGCCTTACTTAGTCCCCTTTCCCTTCCCACCCTTTTTCTTATAAGGAAAGGATGGGAAGTGGAAGTGGACTTTTCGGATGAGAGGATGCATAGAAAGGGAAAATATCTTCTTTCTGTGCATTCTCTCCTTCGTCGATTAAAGGTAGGCAACTCATATGCAATTGCGTATGTCTATGGGCATCGGTCACTTCGCTATATCAGCGGTTTCAGGTGGCCGCTCGCTCGTTTGTCACCTTATGATATAAAAAAAATTCTTACGTCGATTAAATTTCAAAATTTCTTCTTTTGCAGAGCGACTTCTATAAAATTAACGGAACACTATACGCCCCCGCGTACACGCTAACAACACCTACTTATAGGACACAGGTAAATTACATTGGAATATCGTAGGCCACTAATATTAACGCACCTGTGCTTCCTAACACTAACAAAGGTCTGGAGACGATTTTGCACAAAATATTTTATTTTCAAACAGTCCGAACACGGACTTGCTTTTAATGTGTAGTATTTGAATTGGCACTTATTTGAAATCCGCACAACGCAAGATAAAGAGCTATACGCTCGATATCTTTATGATAAATTGGTATAATAACAAAAACTTTTAAATAACTAATATTAGTCTTTGAATTGGCACTTGCTTGATTTTATACAAAGCGTAAGATGAATACGTATACTCGCTATCTTACTGAAATACTTCTCAACTAATAAATTAGTATGAGTAACCAAGTTCTTCATTGTAACTATAATATTAACAGATATATTAGAATAAATGCAAATAATTTACTAACATTATAAAGTACTAACTTAATTTAGTTCTAAAACAAAAGAATAACATATAATTAAATGATTGCTTCCAAGTTCAAAATGATGATATTTTGCAAATTGGAAAACTCTCCTTAGAAATAGAACGGCAAAAAGTAATTCCTCTACACTTAGGATGTTATAATGTTCACAGTTATATATTTAATATCTAATAATAGCATTTAAATTGGATGAGCGTCGGTGGCTCAAGGGTTTAAGCACTTGATTTGTAATATGCAGGTCCTGAGTTCGAATCCCGCCATTTACCAATGTGTTTTTCGATTTACATATGTACATTTATCCGACGTTGTTACGGTGAAGGAAAACATCGTGATGCAACCTGCACATATCTGAGAAGAAATTCAAAGATATGTGTGAAGTCAACCAACCCGCACTGGGCCAGCGTCGTTGACTATGGCCTAGTCACCTCTGTCTTACGGGTAGGCTCCGAGGCCGTCAGTGGGGACGTATAGCTGATGATGATATAATTGGATTGCTCCACATTAAACCGTAACGTATAATTATGTATACCTTTAGGCACAATTACCTCGCATTTTTAATACAATATCGTGAGTTTATTGTATGATTGTGAATGGCTATTGTGAAGTTGGTCGCAATGTATTGTCTTCGTTTTGCTGCTCAGTGGGAATACCGTTGTTCCACCAACTAAAGGTCGAGCCTTGCATACCAATTTCGTGGTTTTGACTTTGGTACATGCAGTTATGTCGTATTGTACAGTTTGCTATTTGCATATTGCATCTAGCTCGAATCGCTTACGAAATTGTATTTCTTTCTTGGCTGATTTATACAAGGATTGTTGAGTATGTACTATCAAGTAATCTGGCGGTATTTCACTTCAAAGCGGCAGCCGTTTGCACGTTTGCATTAAGACCACGACACGGAAATAAAAACTAATAGGAAGCATTTTAAATGTGTCTGTATGCAAAAAGGTCGGTCAGTGTTACACGAATAATTTATTTTTACTGTTATGCCTTCGTTTGCAAATCACTGCTACGTAATTGGTTTTTTATTAGGGGCGGAGTTTGTCGCGTTGCAAGAAACAAGGCAATTTTTTTATAAGTAGAGTACTGTGAATGGCCCTGATTGTACAATTGTGAGGTGTTCTAGCTTTAAATATCTTCAAAAATATTTGATATTCACTTCGTATATTTTTGGAATTATAAAACTGAAATAAATTGCACGTTATAATTGCTTCCTCTATTGAAATTTCGTCATTGCAGAGTAAATATTTATGTTCGGAAACGTATATCAGTCGACGTTTTCGGACACTTGGTATAATTTCAGAAGTGATATTTGAACGTTAATATATGTATGTAGACGAGAGCGCAAAATTCTTAACATTTTTGCAATGTTCTAGATTCGTGATAGTTTATATTCGCCAAGAATTAATCGTATTATTTTTACTAACTATTGTATTTTTGTTATAAAGCTATGACAATTATACAAAGTTTTTCTTTTGTCAATTCGAAAAAAGGACAAAACGAATAATCAAAATAATAATGATATACAGCGTGTCCCAAAATTCACCGATAAAACGGACGTGGACGTGCATATACACCATTACCGTTTTATCGTTGAATTTTGGGACACGCTGTATATTCGATAATGTTTCAATATTACTGTGGAACAAATAAATCTACAATACTTACAGTAGGTTTCTGCGACAAAAATCTGTTTAAAACATATCTCTGTTTTTTCAAAGATAATGATAGGGATAACGATATGTTTTATACAGAGGTTTTGGTTTCAGAAACCAATGACTAGTCTTTAAAAAAATGCAAGTATAACCAGGTTTTTTATTAAGTAAAAATGGTTAACACTAAATCTTTATCGCTTTGTGATTAATGAACGAATCATTATTATCGCCTCTTTAATTAAATTACTTCTTTACGATTAAGAAATCTAATTATTGTGTACCGTTTTTTGGTTACAATCATTAATTTCTAAAAGAAAGATAGTGTTTAAAAGCGTTTTTGTTAGTTAATTTTTAAGTATTCTTTTTACTACTTTATTTAAACAATCAATCAATAGGCGAACTATTATCTTTTAAATAATTGGTTCTTTAACAGACTTGTTTAATTGTGAAACCTTTACACTTAAAAAACCTTGTGTTCACCACAAATACTATGGGTCACCACATTCTGCCTTGATCCAAATAAATCTTTGTAAGAAGCATTTAATGAACAGTTCAGTTAATTGAATTATGCATTTACTAAAAACAAAATTATGTATTTTGTATGTTACGGTACGTTTTCGTATCATAAAAATTTTTACCGCTATAAAAACTGGTACTTTCAAGCTGTATTTAAATCAATATTACGCATTTATAGCATTTCTTTTGCATTAAACTTATATATGTTATGTTGTGTACATATTGTTAATATAATTTAACAATACTATTATATATAGACATAAAGTCTATAAATCTTATATATAAAAGAAAGTCGTGTTAGTTGCATTTATAACTCAAGAACGGCTTTACCGATATGGCTGAAAATTGGTGAGGAGGTAGCTTAGAGCAAGGAGACGGACATAGGATACTATAATATTTATTCATTTTTCGAATTTATGCCTTGAAGAGCTGCTTTTTATTTAACTTACTAATATTACAAATGCGAATGTTTAGATGGATGTGATGTGGATGGATTGATGGGTGTTTGAAGATATTTCTAGAACGGCTGAACGGATCTCGATTAAATTTGGCACACCTATAGAACATAGTGTGAAAGAACACATAGGCCACACTAATTAAGTTTTTTTATATATCCACGCGGACGGAGTCGCGGTCGACAGCTAGTAAAAGATAAATAATAACGTTAACTTTAATATGTAATTGTTTGTTTTTAAACATATTGCTATCTTTGTTTTGTCAAAATAAAAGGGATGGCGATATGTTTTATACGCAGATTTCGGTTTGAGAAACCCATGCTAACACCGAATATTTCCAACAGATATTTCTAAAATGTTATTAAAATCATTATTTAATTATTTCTCAAAAGATTAAAGTTGAGACCTCGTAATTTTTATAGTTTTTTTTTTTTAGTTTTTTGCCGCTTCAATGGGTCGGATGACTCGACACAATGTTAAAAGCGTTGCCTCCGATGTCTTATTACAGGGCTGTGAATAACGGCTCGCCTTGACTCTCCGCGATTTCTTCCGCGCAATCGCACTTTTTGCGATCGCTTATACTCATAACTAACTGTTATATGGCTTCGAGACATTATTAATATCATCATTATTCTAAGAATTAATGCATTCTGTTGTTCGAAATGCCATTAAAGAGAAAAGTTCAATACATGCATAAATTTTATCGTAGGTTTCTGCGACAGAAATCCCAGTTTAAAACATTTTGTTATCTCTGTATCGTCGAAGATAATGTAAGGCATGACTATATATTTATGCAGAGACTCTGGTCTCAGAAACCCAAGATAAATTTATCTTATACAAACCTGACCTAAAAATTATTATATTTATTTCTGAGAATTAAAAAAGGTATATCGATATCACAGGAGAACGAAGAGCTGGCAGCAACCTCGGACAAATAATTAGTATAACTATTTAAAGGGGGAACGCTGCCAGTAACTCCGGAACCTTGCCTAAAGGGACTCCTTTTAATAATATATTTTAGTTATTCGTTTTTAATGTTTTATTTAATATAGTAGATTTAAGACTCTTTTGTCATAAAGTGTAGTACCTGGTTGACCGAGCTTTGCTCGGTATTGTTTCTTTTTTTTTTAAATTGTGTTTTTTTGGAAATTATATTGAAGTACGAATTACTAATAAAATGATGAATATTTTTCGATCTTACCGATAGAAACAGTTAAGTTTATGTTTAAGTTGATTATCGATAAAACACGAATAAAATAACATTTTCTAAAAATGATTACTAGCTAGATCGATTTATCGCCCCCGAAACCCCCTATATACAAAATTTTATGAAAATCGTTGGAGCCGATTCCGAGATTCCAATTATATATATACAAGAATTGCTCATTTAAAGATATAAGATTTGAGTTAATTTAATTTTAAAACTTATAAAGAAAAATATGAAATATGGTAATCTTTTAACACAGTGTCCAACAAAACTGTCTGCAAACAGTTTAACTGTGTGATCTCATGAACGCAAATAAACTAAAACAACTAAACTTCGGGCAACTTGCAAAATAAGCAGTCAACGAACAGTTAACGAGTTCGTCACACCAAAAAAAACTAACCGAGTGAACATAATCGAGCGATTACTTAATCGTTTGTATTCTCTGTCCTTTATTCGTCTGCTGAAGAACATTTTTATTTATCTTGTTGTCAACCAGACTATGAAACGACAGATGAGTTTTTAGTTGTAAAACGTTGGTGTATAACAGTGGGTTTTTACTGCGAAATTTGTACAAAGACAAATTGTCATCTCTTTTTAAATCTTTAAAAAAACAGAGATATCGATATTATTTTGTTAGATGTTTGAGCAGTGAAAATGCACTGTAAATGGACGGAATTTACCGCAGTGCGCCACATTCTGCATACACAGCTGACCGCAGATATTATTTTCCTACATTAAAAAATAACTTTTTCGTTTTAAAATAATATTAGAGGGCGCTTATTTGCATCCTCTGAAGTTGAGCCGACTCAAAGTAATGTTTTTACATGTCGACGACGATTTAGTTTTTAATTGATCAAGACGTAATATAGGCAATTATTAACTTAATAAATCTTACTTTTTATTATAGTACAAATGTTTAGATGCATGAATGGATATTTCTTTGAATGTATCTCCAGAACGGCTGAATGAATCCGTCTGAAATTTTGCATATACGTAGTACATAGTCTGTAAGAATGTATAGGCTAATTTTATTTTAATTTCGCGCGGACGGAGTTGCGGTCGTTAGCTAGTTATCAATAATTTAAAGATTCATTAATTAACCTAGAAAACAAACACTGAGGCAGCGTTAATATTACTTTTAACTGGATATGTTTGATTTTACAAACATACAAGTTCGCTTTTGATAAAGTTCCGATATAAACATTATGTTTGCGGAAAGAAAATAATTCACCTGGGAACCGACAGACTCCGTTCGCATAAGGTAAATGCCTAACGGACTTTCAAGTCAGTAACTTGATTTTAAAATTACTTCTTGCTTATTTAACTTATTTTTTACTTTAACTCTTTTAATATAACAGTATTATATACTAAAAAAATCTTCAAAAGACTGCATATGGTAGATAGGTATAGATGACGGATTAAATTATTGAAAAAAAAAAACTTATTACATGTTAGTTTAAATAAATAATGTAAGTTTATTCCAAGCTAAATCAAAATATTATAAAAGGATCGACACTCAATTATATTCCACTGTATAATTTTGGTCAAATCACATTTCCAATGAACATATAGTAAAATTAGCCGCTATGTTAGGAATTTAACGTTTCGTCTGTTTACAAAAATGTTTACAACAACTGTTTATTTCAATTGTTACAAGTCATCATCAGCTCACTATACATACCCACCGAGGGGCTAGAAGTCTACCCTTAGTTCAGAGTGATTAAGCCGTAGTCAACCAAGTGCCAAGTGCGGGTTGGTTGACTTCACACATATCATAGAATTTCTTCTCAGATATGTGCAGGTTGCATCACGATGTTTTCCTTCACCGTAATAACGTCGGATAAATGTACATATGTATCGGAAAACGAAAAACACATTGATACATGACGGGATTCGAACCCTGGACCTGCAGATTGCAAGTCAAGTGCTTGCGATTGTTACAAGTATTCACATCAGAATGACTTAATTAAACTTTTCCGTATTAAACTTAATTAATCTATTTTTAACTGATTTCAAAAAACTTCTCAAATCGTCCGTATTTTTTTTTATTTTATGTCTTCTTCCCGATTGCTCTGTGATTTTAATATAACACAAGGCTTTAATGTTTTCAATTAGACTGTAACACATAATTTTTATCTGCAATAGATTTTGTGATAAATTCGTAACCTGACATGCCGACAAATATAAATAATGTTATCTGGATATTGAAACAATCGAACAAGATAGCACTGAACGTTTCCAATTTTATTGTACATTCGTATAAAGCTCATATCAGCTCAAGTTACACTAAGACAAATCCTTTTCTATCCTATTTGTAACCCTATACCTGTAATTCCTTTTGCTACTTCACAATCCTATTAAAAAGCATCGATTGTCATGACTACGGGACTATGAAACCATTTTATTTAACATCAACTTAAGTTTATAATTACCGCTTACTTCGAACAAAGTTGTAACTTAATTTAATACAACAAGTTTGTAGAAACTATTGCTAAGTAAAAAGCAACTGGCAAAAACTTTTCGACCTTTCTATATACATCATAACTTTACTCCTCACTAGATGTAGCCAGTGACTCCGTCCGCGCGGGATTAAAAAAACTTAATCAGTTGCCTATGTGTTCCAGATTATGTTCTTATATTCATACTTCCAAACATTCGCATTTATAATATTAGTAAGATTTTGACACATTTTGTCGATTCTATTCCCGGCATCGCTTAATGTGGCTTTGTGAAGGAAAGGTGTGGTTTCAATTTCCCTCAGCAAACAGTAATAAACATTGTACCGGCGGTATTGACTGGAGTCCCGACAATAGAGCGGAAGTAGCGTGCGCCTCGGAAGCACGCCGCGGCCCGCATCCGGCGCATTACTTACGTCATTAGCGCAGCCGATAGGTCCCTCAGGTTATCTGTTACACTTAGGGCTGCCAACTATCAAGTAGACTCGAAGGCTAGCAGCGAGAAAAAACACCCATGACTTCTTCTCAACAATCATTCGTTGGTGGATGTCGAAAATCATAACGTTTTATTTACACTTTCACACAACTGTAGGTAGATATATTGTCCAATCCTTAGCCTAAGTATGAATTAAATAATATTTATCAAAATTGAAAATTGGCAGCCCTAGTTACACTCAAGTAAACTGATGTCATAAAACTTTTTTTATCGGACTTCACAGTTTTAAGTAGAGATATGTTTTTGACCTTTCATAAGATTATCTTACATCTTCTTTTCTTTATAAAAGCTACAGGACACTACAAGATGCAATAGTAAAATAAACAAATCCGTAATCAAAACAAGCTGGCTAGAAAAAAATTAAAGAGCTTGATTGTTTTCATTTAAAAATGTTTGTTTTTGTTTTAAAGTTGTTCGTTTGGAACATGCACCAAAATGGCAACTCTATAAATGAGTTCAAACCGCAAATATAAAACCCGGTTAATAGTTTGAGACCGGTTCCCATGTATGCATAAAGTAGGTATAATATACATAATAACAAGATTCATAAAGTTGACAATTTTAAAATTAAGTACTTTTTAAAAATACGTATTTTCAACTGTATATCTCATCATTTTTGTCAAAATATCAGATTAATAAATATAACTTCGTTTGCAAATTTATCCTATAAAAACCCGTCCAAATCTTAAACTAGAATATTCGTGTCCTAGTTAAAAGCAAATGACCTAGTCCTTTTGATATCTCACGTCACATTCTGCATAAAACGTAAGATTAATATCAAATTTCGAGTACGATAGACATCGATGCTTCTATTGTGTTTGAATATTCAGGTCACGAAGTCTGCATAGACGGCGGCTTTGTTTAAGGAAAGATCGTTTCAAACAGATCCCTGGCTACGGATTAACTACACAGCACGTCAGTATTCAATTATCTGTTCGTGCTGAGAATGTTAAATTTGTATGAAGTGATAAGTGACAAGATTGTATAATATTTAAAATCAACAATCATTGAGTAGTATAATAGAACTGACCGTGAATGACAGGATTAAAAATCTTACTAATATAAATGCTAATGTTTAGATTGATGGATGTTTGTTTGAAGGTATCACCAGAACGGCTAAACGAATCTCGATGAAATTTGGCAGATGTAGAACAGTCTGGAAGAACACATAGGCTACTAATTTATCGGTTCCGAAGACACTTTCTAACATCCATCCATCTATCCAAACATTCGCATTTATTATATTAGTAAGATTGCATTTTTAAGTTAATACTATCTGTGATTATTTTTAATGCCTTTTTGACTTAACTGTATAAGACATATACCTAAAATAAGATTACTAAAATTGAAATAAAACAAATGCAACTTTTGTCTCTAACCCGAAAATGTGTTTCGTATCAAATAGCAATTTATTATATCAATGTATATATGTACATAATTATATTACACTTATGTACAAATTATGATGCTTATTTACTATATTTGTGGATTGAAAAATATCGTATTAATATCGAAAATCTTGTTTACGGAAATCCGAATACGTATTAAAGATTCTAACTCTCGTCACATTACTGTCGTAAAGTTGTTCGGCTACTTTCCTTTTTACAAGTGTCGTGTAACCGGGAAAACTCTTATGTACGATTTCTTACGTATTATGTACAATACATAATGATAAAGATGTCTATATGGAGATTTCACATCAGCTTTTACGAGTTATTCTATAACACAGAGTATAATGTGAACAGTTCAACAATATTAAATCAAATGTTATAACGAAACTGCGCCCTAACACCATTGACAGCTAATCCTTCGTTTTTTGCGAAAGATATTGTCGACATGAAAGGTGTGTCTGTTAATAATACTAATAGTATAACAAAAATCAAACTTTTTGGAGGCTCGCAGTTAGTTCCGAGCGTACTTTTGCTTAGTTCGATAGAAGAATAAGATGTAAAGGTATGCCCAGCCCCGACATACCGATCCCTAAGGATCCCACGCGGACGTAGCATGTGACAAATGTGCAGAGAATGCGCAGTTTAATTTAGTTCGTTTCATGTTCGCTTAGCTTTGTTCCTGCCTACACACCACACTTTAAATTTTGTTCCGAGTTATAGTCTCGTGCGAAATTCCAAGCCGCCATAAGGTTTGCATAGTACTATATCTTACTGCGAGTCATGTCAGGGTTATGATTGATGTGGGACCTTCAAATGTATTCAGACCTTGCCAGAAATATAGGCTATTATATTAACATACAACTGGTAAACTATTTTTATGAGTACATTGTATTTGCTGGCAATGAAAATCGAAGGATGATCTTGAGGTGATGTAAGTTGAGTATGTCAAAGCATTGATCTATTAAATTTGGGTAGTCGTTAATAAGCTATTGGAAGTAAATCGATTCGCTCGCTCCGAGTTAATTGAGTAAAGGCGATTCCTTCCACGATCAATATTGTAGACGTGAACTATGTCTATCGAATGAACTATAAATAAAACACGCTGTGCCGTTGGAAAAAAGACAGTAAGTTAATAAATAACTAGCTGTCGCCCGCGACTCCGCCCGCAAGGCTTTAAGGAAAACTTAATAAGTAGCCTATGTGTTCTTCCAGAGTATGTTTTGTGCCAAATTTCATCAAGATCCGTTGAGCCGTTCCTCAGATACCTTCTAAAAAATTTCTATCCAATTATCTAAACATCCGCATTTAATATATAATAGCTGTCGCCCGCGACTCCGTCTGCGCGGAATTAAAAATAAACAGAATTAGTATCCTATGTGTTCTTTCAGACTATGTTCTATATGTATGACAAATTTCACTCACATCTGTTTCCCCTTTTTGGGGATACCTTCAAACAAACATTCATCCATCCATGTCACTTATTACAAGAGATGATAACTATTGCATACATTTTAAGGTTATTTGATTTTATTTATGTGTAGTTTAGTGTTAATTACATATGATAATCGACCCTCCAAACAAAACTCATTTTGTGGTTTAGGTTTTGATAGATAATACTTCAAATAGTCTAGAATTAATTGGAATATGCAACGCAAAAATGAAGCGTGATCTATGCAACTCTTATACTTCAGACATATTGTTAAGTAACATGCGACTGTCGACGACAATAATGTTGCGTGCTTATTTATTCAATGTACGACACTTATGTGACAGTAACATGCAAAACAAATGACGGATTTAAACATAAAGTAAGTTGTAATTACTATAAACTCACTTTCCTTTTCCAAAAAACTTTTCAAAGGACTTAGTACGAATATTAGCGACACGCGCCTTCATAAAGTTATCGTCAAAAAATTTCAAAATTTGTACGTCGAATTTTTGTCGGTGACTTAAGGAAAAAGATCTCGCGTATATAATATTCATTCAAGGCCAGTATCTACTAAATGCAAAGAAGAAACATATATAAAATAAAAATAATTGTAATAATTTATCAGGAGACAAAGAAATAGTGGAAAAGTCTAAGAAAATCATGCATTTAACTTACCTAAAACAAACCTACTATCAGTGGACTGCCACGAATATTCGCTACAAGCGCCAACATATCGTATTGTAAATAACGTCAAAGTTAGTATGACTTTTTTAGTGTACTTTACCCCAGATAAAGACGCTGTACAATTATCACTGGCGATCACGAAACTATGGCGATTGTCGCAAATATTAGTAATAGGCCCTCACTACCGGCGTAAGAGTGAGCATAGTTTTTCCATCGTCCAGGGCGCTGGACATAACGGGCAAATTACATAGTATCATGAAGAACTGTGACATGACTAAAGGCATGTCAAATATTCAATAGAAAATACGACCAGGGCGCTGGCCAAATTCTGCCTAAGTTTACCCGACAGACTCCAGTGTATATTAGTAGTAGTATTTCTAGAATATTTGTATTATTCTTTAAAAACGTCAATTTTATCTTAACATATTGTTAACTTTCCTTGCATTTAAATGCAAATTCACGGTTGGAATACGAAACTTTCTAAGCGTATGTTTAAGTTCTTGGTACGACGTGCAAATGTACAATATACGGTTCACTTTCTCTGGTCACTCGGTCATAAGAATTGCTCATCAGTAATACGCAATTATTTTAACTAACATATTAATTAGTGGATGTGTAATTTTATAATTAGTTTTCAGATTAGTTAATTCGATGAAAGGCCTGTCACTTTTACGCGCGTACATCAAATTAAGTATTTTAATTTTTTGTTACTTTATATAACTTCACCTTATTTTTGAAAACAGATTAATAAAAACAAATAGTACTAACTATTACTTTCTGACATCAAACTCGCTATTTAAAACATATTATTATCTCTGTTTTGTCACAAATTATAGAGATTTCGGTCTCAGAAACTCATGGTAAGTGTATCTTGTAAGTATTTATAAAAACTATATTTGTATTATGGCTATAAAATTATATTAACTTGAATAAAACAATTTATTTGCTTTTTAATAATGAAAGTTTTGAATAAATCAATTTATTTCCAAGTCAAGGTCTCTCAAGACAGATTCAAACGCTTATGCAAATTATGTAAATTAAGTCAGTCTTACAATTACGTAAACATCATTTAGAAAACGATGTTACAAACATAGCTAAAGCTAAAACAAAGAATATTCTTCAATAAACTAACAAATTATAGCCAAAAGCCACAATATTTTTTTTTTCCAAAAAAAGTAATCACCGAAATAAACAGTAGGTATTAACTCTTTGATCTTAGCTCTAGAGATAATTGGACTACGTAAATACCTAAAATTATGTAAGATTGTAGTCAATATAACCTAATTAAAAAACGATGTCGGTTCAAAAACATAACAAATAGGTTTGAGTACAACGAAACTAGTTGCTCATTTGACTAATCTTGTCTTTTATGATTATTTATAGCAAAATGTTTAACCACTTTCTTTTAATATCTTGTTCCAGTATGTGTTCGAGAACGGGACGCACGATGAGCTGCTATCGAGGGAGAAGTTTCTGGAGGTCGGAGCGAGGATGGAGGCCCGCCGCGACGCCCTCAGGGACCAGTGCTCCAAGCTAGGCCTGGATAGCTCCAGCTACAAGGCCTATTCATGGGAATATCTCATAAATAGGCAGTATCATGTTATATGGTAAGATACTAGCCGTCGTCCAAGACTTCTTATCATTTTCTTCTTCTTAAAGTCCTATGTCCCCGTAGTGGGGTTGAGGGCGTCCACAGTGCGCCGCCAATTCGCTCTATCTTGGGCTCTGCGTTCGGTCTCGGGCCGTGTCAGCCCGATTGCCTTCAGGTCGGCAGCTACTGAGCGCCGCTAAGTCTTTTTAGGACGGCATGTCTTCTTGTTCCTAGCGGGATCCACTCCAGAGCCTCCCTGGGAATATGACTGGAATCCCGACGAAGCGTGTGGCCGAAGACTTCGTATGCAGGAAATTAAAAAGAATTTGACTTACTAGCCTATACTTATTGCAGACTATAAATATCTCTGCTCCAAATATCATCCAGATTCGTTCTGCGGTTCTGGTGTTATGTATGTACTTATATACTATATATATAATGATATGCAACACATTTGTTGGCAATCCTAAATAAATAAATAAACAAGTAATTTGGTATCATAAATTCATCCATCCATCCAAACTATGATAATTTATAAACTATTAGTAAGATTAGTCAAGATTATATGTTAAGTTTGGTATTAAGTAGTACGTTACTATTATTCATTCGGTTTATTTTAAATGGTTCTTGAAAATAAACAATGAATCGTGTACCCAATTTTATAATTAACCAAATTACTGACAAGGAATGCAATGATATTTACGTTTGTTCAGCGAATTGTTAATTCTAATTTTAACTATGAGTAAACACAGTTGGATTGTCTTATTACCGTCAATTGATAGGTCAGCAAACACTTGTATAAATATTTACAGCTCAAAGCAAATCAGACTTAATGTTAGTGTTACATCTTTGATGTTTGAATTACTACGTTTTTAATTCTTACTAGCTGCGCCCGCGACTTTCTCCACGTTGAATTTTGTCTTTGGGTAGCATTTTTATTATTCAGGCTACTTATTTTACTTACACTTATAGTACATAACGACAAAATATATTAAAAATACTTACATAAACCGCACATATTCTAATAATAATAGGGATATAGGTTATTTTGCACCCTTGAGGGTAACATTTTTACAAAAATTTAATGTCATATTTATATTAAATTACCAGCCTATAAGTTTTAAGCTTCTATCTGTAAAAATGACGATATTTTCATACAAATTGAAACCCCTTTTTCAACCCCTTACAACCCCTTTTTTGCATTATAAAGTAGCCTATGTCCTTTCACATGCTCTACACTATCTGTGTACCAAATTTATTTCAAAACGGCTCAGTAGTTTTTGCGTGAAAGAATGATAGACAGACAAACAGAATTACTTTCGCATTTATTATATTAGTATGGATTGTATTCATTAAACGGATCGTTATCATCATCAGCTCACTAAACGTCCCCACCGAGGAGCTCGGAGACTACCTAAGTTAAGGGTGATTAGGCCATAGTCAACCACGCTGGTCAAGTGCAGGTTGGTTGACTTCAACATATCTTTGAATTTCTTCTCAGATATGTGCAGGTTGCATCACGATGTTTTCCTTCACCGTAAGAACGTCGGATAAATGTACGTATGTAAATCGGAAATCGAAAAACATATTGGTACATGACGGGATTCGAACCCAGGACCTGCAGATTGCATGTCAAGTGCAGCACCGACGCTCGGATCGTATTAAGGTTAAATATTGAGATTCATACAAGATATATGGAAGGAAGAGACATCAATATAATACAAGTAGCTTGTAAACAATGTTACAAGGCTCGTTTGCTGTTTGTAATAATAATTACTACTTACTCTCCATGTCATTAATTTAATTATCTGAGAAATACGTTTATAAAATATACGTTGTTTTATATAACAGGAATTATTACAATAATGAGTATAACTTAAATCACGTAAGAACCGACTAGTTTCGAAGATGGACCCCCGACGGATCAGAAATTAGTCGTTGCCGTCACCAGACGATCATACGACAGTTAAATCGTTCCGTATTCATTTAATATAAAGTCTTGGATTTATTAAGTTTTTGCTTTAAGTTTATTCAAGTTGAAGTTATGAAAACAAGGTTAATATGCAACGCTAACTCTAACAAATATTCAAATAACATTTAACAATTTAATATACAAACATGTTTGGTGGTTTGACACATATTGCATAATGTTAGCCTTTGACTTAAATTTACTACATATAAACAATATTTACATACTAGTCTGGTGCCCGGTTTTGCATAAGACTAGTTCAATGTTGCATAATTAATTTTTCATAGTTTAAATGACTTTTACAAGACATATTTTTGGTTCATTTTAATTTAGAATGTATACTTTTATACTAGAGCGTCGGAGGCTCAGGGGTCGAGCACTTGACTTGCAATCTGCAGATCCTCCCTCCTTTGTGTGTCCCACCAATGTGTTTTACAATTTCCGATTTACATAAGTACATTTATCCGACGTTCTTAAGGCGAAGGAAAACATCGTGATGCAACCTGCAAATATCTGAGAAGAAATTCAAAGATATGTGTGAAGTCAACCAACCCGCACTTGGCCAGCGTGGTTGAGTATGGCCTAATCACCCTTAACTTAGGGTAGGCTCCGAGCCCCTCAATGGGGACGTATAGTGAGCTGATATATTATACTTTAATCTATATTAAAAGTCTGTTTGTTCTCAGGTGCAACATATTCAAAGCGGCTTCTACATCGTGGATGTACAACTTCAATCTTATGGCGAACTATTCAGCTGCATTCTTGGATAAGACTAAAGAGGTTCCATTGGAACTGGCAAGAAAGAAGTACGTCAGACCATCGGTAGAAATGTTGAAGAAAGCGCAATCGGATTCTATAACTTTCCTCATAGTGCGACATCCTTTAGAAAGGTTGGCGTCAGCTTACAATGATAAAATTGTTCACGCGTGGCCAAAATCATTCCACGATAAAATGGGTCACAGGATCGTACGGAAATATAGAAAGGTAATCAATTCAAATTAGACAAACTTAAAAATGATATTAATAGTTTTTTTAATTTTTATAATCCTGGTTTTTGATATTATAATATATATTATCCCTAAAAAAAAAACGCAATGGCGGTCGTTTTGTTCATCATTTAATTTTGTCGTTAGATTTTGTTTCGTTTAATTTATTTTTATTTCAAACCAACGTTTTAACATTGAAAATGTATGTTTTGTTTTCCATTATTATTCGATTTAAACATAAACAGAACATTTAAAAATACAAAAAACATCAATCGAATATCGCTTTCCATACATGTGTGCGAGCAATAAAAATAGTCGATGTCGCAAGAGGGCGTTACGTCTTCCATGTGACCTCCCAACACCCAACAGCCTTTCTCTAATGTAAGAACCATTCAACGTGACATACCTACTAAAGATAAAACACGGGTTAAAACATAATCCATTAATAATTCTGAGATAAAGTGTTTGTATTTCATTATCAAAGATTTTTTTTATTAAAAATATGCATTCACGTACATCTGTTGGCGAAATTGCCTTAGGGGCGAATTATACAATAACGGCGAACGATGAAGGCGCAGGCAATTTGCCGCTTCAAAAAGTTGCAATACAAAATATAGGTAGGCGTTCGACACGATGTGAATTATCCGCAAGCGCCACGGAGCAGGCACGTCGTCTCCATGCCAGCTCTGCGCCTACGTCGCGTCTTCATCGTACGCCGTTTTTGTATAACTCGCGCCTTAAAAAGGGGTACATATTTTTTAAATTGTTATAACTGTGTAAAGGATAAAGTTACGAATGTGTATATTAGAGAAAGTTTGTAAGTAGCGCCAGAAATCGAGAAATTGAGGAGTAAAAGGTGAGCGTGTTTTGGACATGTTATGCGGAGGGATGACGGTGATATAAGCAAAAAAGTAATGAGATTGAACGTGGATGGCTACAAAGGTAGAAAATTACAAAATAAAGTATGAATGGATTGTGTGAAAGAGGAGATGCGTAGGAAGGTAGAAGGGTAAATTCAGATATGACGGCTGATAGAGAGGAGGTGTGGTACATATTGTGCCGACCCTCGACCCGACCCGACGAGGAAAAGAGCAGGTTGATGTATAACAGTGTATGTTGTATTGCAGATATCAGCAGAGAAGCCGCCACCGCCAAAGGAGCGTTACCCCATGTTTGAGGAGTTCGTATCATACGTGGTGGACGAGGCTCGCGCGAAGCGACCGCTTGACATGCACTGGACTCCCTACACCGCGTTTTGCACTCCTTGCAAGTTCAACTTCGACGTCATACTCAAGTTTGAAACTCTCGACGTACGTATTATATCTTATTTTATTAATTATTTCAATACTTTAAGAGCAAAAGGATTTAAACTAATAAGTTAATAGCCTTCCTCAAGAACTTGGGAGAGATATTACCTGTAATACTGTGTTTATTACTAGTTATCCGCGGTATGGTAACACGATCATAATTCGGGACTAAGATAACGCGTTAGATTTTTTTAATGTGGTATTTAACGTGAAGACCACGTTATTTAGTCTTGTTTACATCACCACTTGCAGTGGCCCGCAATTCCATCTGTGCGGAATTTAAAAAAAAACTTAATTAGTAGCCTATGCTGTCCAGATATCTATGACGAATTTCAGCGATATCCATGCAGCAGTTCTGGAGATACTTTCTAACAAGCATCTATCCATTAACACTTTTGCATTTATAGTATAAGATGAAATACATTATTTTGATAGAGTATAACATGCTATAAAGATATCGATAGACAATACCATAGATAAATAATGACTGGTTGGTCAGCTTGATACGCAAATCATAGCTCTATTTAGGATCAAAAAATTTGTACCTAAATAAAGCTTTAGTTCAGTTACCCATGACTAGTATTACGTAATTCATATTAGCTTAGAACAGCTGAATATGAACTATGAAATATAAGTATTGCAAACCATTTGTAATGATCACGTCATCAAACGTAACGACTCTACGTCCGTTATGATGTTTATTAATATTACCAGCTATGTTTTATATGTCTACTTACTATATATGTAATCGAGGACAGCGTACACATTTTTCATTATATCGAAACCTAACTAATAGACTGTTACATAACTAGAATTGTATATATGTTTTTCCTAAAATGACTTTCGGGGGTAGTTTCGACTAACACAATATTCAAACCATTGTCAATGTCTTCATTCTTGAAAGTTTATTTTCCTCTACTTTTAGCTTAAAAGTTTAATATCTAGAATCTATAATGTTACTCTACGACTACTTCTTTTGAAGGTATTTTAATCTTGTCTTACTTATAATTAATATAAAAATAGCGAAAGTTTAAGTTACCAGAATGCTTCCACGGAGCTCGACGGTGACATGCGTATATGTAGAGCATAGTCTGGAAAAACCCATAGGTCACTAATTCAGTTTTTTTGTTTTTAATTCCGCGTGAATGTCGTTTTAGTCAGCTAGTAACCATTCAAAATCTCGATAACTTAACAAACGGTTTATAGCTTTTCTAGAAACTTTACTATAACATTTTAATAGCTAATTAAAATTACAAAAGAAAGGAGAATATAATAATTCCATCCAAATCCTTAAAGATGATAGTCGTTTTTATAATAAAGGTTATGTTAAATGGAAAAAAGTATGCTTTGCTTTGTGTAAAATGTTATTCGTACCTATTTTTTCTTTGTAGAAAGTGGCATCGGTAATTATTACTTCACTGAACTAATTTTTCATGTCACGCGATGTGATCAATACTTCGTATCACTTGAAAACATTTTATGTGCACATATGTATGTTGTTTTGAATAAAATAAAGAGATCGTAATTCGTAATAATTTATATGACTATTATTGTAGATATTTAATTTCCATTACTGTTTAAAATTTTTATTGAATACAAGCTATCGCCCGCGAGTCTGTCCGCTTGGAATGAAAAAAAAAACTTAATTAGTTATTCAAATTTTCTCACCAAGATAAAATAAATCCGTTCAGCCGTTCTCGAGTTTAAGCGCGACTAACGAACAGCAATTGATTTTTATATATCTAGATAGATTAGTACCTACGATAGAAAAACCGACATACAACCTTCTTACTTCTTACTAATATTATAAATGAGAATTTTTGGATGGATGTTTGTTTGAAGGTATTTTCAGAACGGCTGAATATGTCGAAGGTATAGAATATAATCTGGAAGAACACATAGGCTACTAATTAAGTTTTTTTTAATTCCGCGCGGATAGAATCGCGGGCGATAGCTAGTATTTTATAAATTTAATAAGGCCAAAAAAGTTGCATCGGCCGGAAATCGAACCCGGGCCGCCTGCGTGGCAGGCGAGCATTCTGCCACTGAACCACCGATGCTTGCACTTAAGGATCGAAATTGATGATTTGTTTTTAATTTTACAGGAAGACCAAAGGTTCCTGATACAGATGGCGCGGCTGCAGGAGGTGGTGAAGCCGGAATGGCGTAACAGCGGCAAGGGCTCACAAACCCTACACATCATCAACCATCTCTACTCCAGACTAAAGAAGTCGCAGCTGGATGCACTTTATAATCTTTACAAGTAAAGTTCTTATTATATTAAAGAAAAAGTGTTTTTCGATATCGATATAAAAAAAAATCGTATACTTTTATATTTGCGTTGCTGATAACGAAAAAACATTTTATTTTTGCCTGTCTGCCCGAAATTTAGCGTTTGTTCCGGGTAATCTCCGGAGTACCTGGCTCGTTTTTAACCGGACTTTGACGAGAAGGTAGCAGATGTACGCAGGCATATTATAGGCTTTTTTTATTCTACACTGACGAAGTCGACGGCAACCGCTAATTTAGTAATAACTTGATAGCATCTTAACCGTATTACTATTTAAAAATAAATGTTTTATGGTTCCAGATACGATTTCCAGCTCTTCAATTATACCATAGACAAGTACTACGAGATCGTTCAACCTGACGACAACAGCAGCCACGGATGAATGAACTTCTGCATATTTCACGTTGAACATTTCATTGGACATTAAACAAAAGGCGAGACGCAAAGCTGAAGAAGTAAAGATTGATCGATAGTCCAAAATGATACGACGAAATACATTCATCTGTCGTTAAAGCTTCGATACGATTACTCATGTCAACATAGAATTGAATATCTTGATGCCTAGTTAATATATTTTATGATACGAGTTAACACATTCCATGCCACTACATTTTTGTATGAAGCCACGCCAGATAATTTGGTGACACTGAAAGTGTTAATATGTTTGTATTTATATAGTTATATAATATTATATGCATCCGTATGAAATCTGTAAGTTTCGTTATGTAATTTTTATTACGTAGTTTACTTGACTTTTTGTCTTATTCATGATGGGATGTCTTTCTATATTTAGAAATTTGTGTATGGATTTTATTAGTCGATTGTTTAAAATTTTTGAACTATATTTACGAACTGTGTGGCAAGCTAGAAAATTATTTATGAATTTTAACAATTACTTTTTTAATTCAAGTATAAGATATTTCAAGAAAGAAGTTTAAGATTCTACAAATTTTCGTTAACTACCGCGTTCATCTTAATTTTAAAGATATAAATTTTACAAAATTAACTTTTCGTTATTTTATGAAATATCGTTGTTTTTGTGATAACATAGTTGATTGCATAGTTATTAATATTTTTAGTGTGAGAAATATTATTGTTTCTGTTATCTGATAATCCTATTTAATTTGTTATTCTTTATAATATTATAAGGTGTTTTACGAGTTCTACAAAATAATTCGTATGCCAGTAACAATTTATTAAAATAATACAAACATGCTTTTATCTTACAAAATTTAAACTACTTCAATAAATGTACAAAATATATAAATGTAGAGAAAAAAATATTAAAAGCATGTCTAATTTCTATTTAAAAAATATATGACATGAAAAGCTTCAAATTTCAAGGTCAAAAAGCGTGGAACCAATGGCAACTTATCTTAAATTTTTTAATAAAAAAAAAACTTGTCATTTGTGATTTTAACAGTAATATTGCTGTTTTTATTTTTTTTTCTTATGTCTGAGGCTTCTCACGTACACAATAAAAACAATTAATCATAAGTACAAAATATAAAATAGGAAATAACAAAGTATATGATATATATTTTTACGAACAAATGAATGTTTTCCAAAAAAAAATGTTTAATGTTTAATAAAAGTATGTATCGCACAAATTGTACATTGGTATAAAATATTTATGTACCTATGTACAGTAAATAATTGCGTGCTAGTGTATAGACAAATTATTAATTATGCGTCTAGAAAGTTATTTTTTTAGAGTAATATAAAGTTACCAAAATATCGATATGACATTGACATGAATTTATGGTATTTCGGTGTTGCAAGTTTACCAAAAATCTAAAAGAAATATTAATATTATCTTTATCAAAATATGCGTTAGATGTATGAATGTGTATGTGTGGAATGTATGAGTATTTTGAATTTACTAGAGAAAATTATTTAAAACAGCGTTAAATATTATGCTTAATGTTATTAATTTATAGATGGTTAGTTGTTAAAAAGAGATTTTTTTTTAGTACTGTTCTATGAACTAGTCGTAGTTTTAAATCAAGCTCTTCTAATTTAAATACATTTGTAGCTTAATAAGTCACCTTTGAAAAAAATCAAATGTTGCGATCAAATCATTTTTATAAAGGCAATTTTGTTTTGGAAAACGAATGAAAGTATTACAAGATTCAAATTTTATGGCGGCTTGTGATTTGCTTCGAGTTGCAGCGATTGGAGGGAAGTGTATACAAATATTTCATATGTTGTATTATGCGAAGAGTCTCGTAAAAAACTGAGAACCGCCAAAAAGTTTGGATGGCACTGTATTCGATTCCAATAATTGTTTCTCTTTAAAAATTATAGGGGAATAAAAATCTTAAAGGACAGTTAATTGTTTAGAAATGTGATGAAAACTGAACGGTAATTATGTTCAAACATAAGAGTTTAACGAATTAAAGTTATGCCTAAGCTTAACGTCTAAAATAAAAAAAAACTATTATAAAAGTTGACATCGTTTAATCAAAGAAAACCCAAATAACAAAGTAATAAAAATATTGAATTTAGAAAAAAAATCTTTGCGTGTACTATTTTACTTCGATTGGTGTAGGAAATCGATTAGTTAGAGATACGAACCTACATAGTTATGAATCGAATACTAGACCAAAAAGTAATGGCCTATGATAGTAACGGAATTGGTGCTATAGTCCTGTAGAATATGATCTCATATCATGACGTGAGATGAATGCGGTGTGAACTTGTTGCTATATTACAACTGTAATGATCGGTTGTGTTTACATAATGTTAAAATTTTATTCTTAGTACTTATAGAGAAATAAAAAGTTTAATACTGTGAAAATGTGTGTCATTATTACTGTGGCGAAAAACCACGTAGCCAAACTCGCGCTCTGTCATGGGTCCCTCGTTTTTCGCGCCAATGACGGATCGCAAGTTTGGCTACGTGGTTTTTCGCCACACCCCTACTAGTTGTCGCCAGCGACTCTGATCGCGCAGAATTAAAGAAAATATAATAAGCGTAACTTAACACATGTTAAGATCCGTTGAGCCGGAGATACTTTACATTCATCCATCTAATCTTTCGCATTTATATTAGTAATAAGTAAGACTGCTTTTTTTTCATACCTTTTTTTTAATAAAAAAATATTTATAATATTATAAATTTAAATGTGAGAAAGAAAACAAAAAATTAATAAATTAACGTTTTTAATTCATAATTTTATTACATTATGTAGTTTGTACTAAATGCACTGGAAACTGAGGTAGGTAACTCATCTTTTCTACTATTTTGGTCTTGTTCCTGTAAAAATAATTAATTTAAAAATGGTTGATTTTTCAAAATCACAACACTTAAATACTATTGCTGTTTCATGGTGTCTTTTTGAAAAATTTTAAAATGTAAAAAAATTTTACTTACTCTGCTGGGGCTTGTTTCTTTCTCTTTGGTATTTCTAATATTTCAATAGGCTTTCTTGTAATAATAACAGGTCGTACTGACCCAAAGAAGTCTGTTATTGGTACTTTGCTTGGGTCTCGGTTAAACAAATCTTTCCTGACCCCAACTGTAGACAGACAGGCACTTCGCGGGCAAACCGCTAACTAAAAAAATTTAAAATATACTAAAAAATTGTTATTTTTCATTAAAAGAGTGGAAGTCATTAGAATAATAAGAGAAAGTAGATTAATTTATATTTATATATTTAATAGAAAAAATTATAGTGTCAATGGCTCAGTGGTCAAGCACTTGATTTGCAATCTGCAGGTCCTAGGTTCGAATCCCGCCATGTACCAATGTGTTTTTCGATTTTCGATTTACATATGTACATTTATCCGACGTTCTAACGGTGAAGGAAAACATCGTGATGCAACCTGCACTTATCTGAGAAGAAATTCAAAGATATGTGTGAAGTCAACCAACCCGCCCTTGGCCAGCGTGGTTGACTATGGCCTAATCACCCTTAACTTAAAGTAGGCTCCGAGCCCCTCGGGTGGGTCGTATAGTGAGCTGATGATTATAAATTAATACTTACAAACTCTGACATAGTGTTCTTGCTATTGGGATGTACATTTTCCAGAAATTCTAGTACAAAGTATGTATATCTGTCTATTATGTACACACCTATTAAATAGTCAACATGATGCTGGAAATAAAGAAAATTATTATAGAATAAAAAAAATTAAATTCATGTTTTTTTTAAAACATCCTAATTAAATTCTTTATGTCTTGAGTTTCCATTTGTATAACACATGTGTAACAACAATCTTCCCAACCTTCTGTCTCTTAGAAAAAGACAAAGGTAACAAGATTTTAAAAACAATTGGAATTCACAGTTTATTTTATTTTTCAAGCAACTAATAGGATACACATCCGTGCAGAATTAAAAAAAACTTCTCTTGTAGCCAATATGTTTTTCCAGAATATGTTTTACATCTATGCTACATTTTAGAGAGATCTGTTGAGCCTTTCTAAAGGTACCTACAAACATCCATCCATCCAAACATTTGCATTTATGACATTAGTAAGAAGTAAGATTTTCTTGTCTACTTACAGATAAAGAGTCCTCTCCGACTAAACTACTAGCAGTGGCTAAAATATTTGGTGAATAAAACTTCTCATACATAGATGATGCCTGACATGTATCTATTATGAAGAATATTTCATTATATCTGAAACAAAATGCACATATAAATTTAAAAGCACAATATGAACCTATGCCATAAATTGTGTCATGAACCATTTCTATAAAAAATCCTGTTTTTTAATTCAGTTGAATCTGGATAAACAAGAGTCTAAAGGACAGAAATATTTTTCCTGCATATATAGGTTTCTCTCTTACCCTGAGTTTCTAACTTATGGAAGGTTGTTCGCCAGGAACTGACAATGACTCTCACTTTAGAGGTTTCTTGCTTGTTCAATTTCAACTGTATAATATTTTAAAAATAAATACTAAACACAACTATGTTACCTTTTCTTTTGGTACATTTGTTCCAAAGCATCAGCCAGTTCTTGACTAGTAACTTCTTCTGAATCTTGGAATTTCAGAAACCCATCACCACCATGACCAGTTAAATAAATAAGTATATTACTACCCTCATCAGTGAGCAACCTTTTAGACCTTGGTGTATCATGATGAACTCGACCTGTCAGTAATCTAATAAAATTTTCTACAGTCACCTGAAGCAAAAAGGTTTTAAACAAATTTGCAAAATATACATGATTACAGGCCTTTGATGAACTGCAATAAGATTCAAATAAGCTTATTGGACACTAAGAGAGACTGTAAATGTAGATTTCCCATACTAATTATTAAGATTAAGGTGGACTTAAAATGTAAATGGGAACTCACTTCATAACCCCTATAGTCCACTTCTACATCATCTCCGTAAACACTGATCTGTCCATGAGCATTGTTGAAGATTGTCGCAGGTCGTGGATTACGAGGATTGCAAGCCATATCGTCGGAAATCATCAAAATAATCTGACTGTCCGGTATTCCAAGACGCTTCACGCTACGATAAATTGATAAAACATTCGCTACATGCCGGTAATTGAACCAAAAACGAGATGTATCAACTAAAACGGCCCAATTATTTGTATGATTTGATTTTTGAAATTCTTCTGGTATCTGAAATATTTGAATTCCATATTACACAAAGTTAAACATTGAAAAGAATTCGTATAAGTTTTGTACTACCTCCACTGAGTTACTAAAACATATCAATAATTTGAAGGATAGAAGAAGAAAAATCTTATTCATAGTGAATACTGTGAAATACGATAACTCTATTTGTTGTTATTTATTTAAGAGAAAAGTAAAACAGTTTTGAATTGAAAAGAAATCAATTTTCATTATCAACTAATAAAATCAACTGTCAATTGGCTTACTGTCATTGTCAAACTGATAGACAACAACAAAATTATTATCCCTGGTCATTTGGTTCGTTTAATTTTTAAATAATTTTGAAATTTGGAAAAGAAATGATCATCATCTTAGTTTTCATTTTTCTCCTATTTTCCAAAGCTTTATGTCAATTATCTTAGTATCACATAATTTAAACGGCTTTTACAAACAATTGGTTTAATGGCCGTAAGCCTACGCGGGATAAATGTTTTTTTCTGAAGAAAACATTATGTCAAAAATCAGAAATGGTTGTCAGGCTAACAACGTAAACATAAGTTTAAAAAAAATAATCAAATTTTAATCATGAGTAACCGAAATCCAAATACTTTAATGAGTGTTCCTGACGAACAGTTCGATTACCTTTTCAAAATTGTGCTCATCGGTGATTGTGGTACAGGAAAAACATGTATTGTGCAACGATTGAAATCCGGAAATTTTATTGAAAGGCACGGAAATACAATAGGCGTAGACTTTTCTATGAAAACTTTAATTGTCGACGGAAAGAGGGTCAAGGTTTGTGTGGACTAATAGTTTGTTACTTAGAATATAAGGAGAGTTATATTTAAATGTAATGATTTTTAAACAGCTTCAAATATGGGATACGGCGGGACAAGAGCGGTTTCGTACAATTACTCAAAGTTATTATCGCTCAGCAAATGGAGTAATTATAGGTATGTTAAATAAAGTACACTTCCTTATTGTAAAAATTATATGAAAATTCACGTATTGGGCATCACCTTCTCTTAACAAATCTGGCAAAGCTTAACACTATTACTGTCAATATTACGCAGTTTCGAAAAGCAATAATTGTTTAAATTACTGGGCAATTAGATAAATGTTAAACAGTCCATATAAAACACTCATACACAGGTAAAATTTATGTAGTTTATGTAATAACATGTAATCATCTACAAATTGTTATAAAAATAGTGTTTTCCTATTAAATTGGAAGAACTAAAATAACCATGTTTCAATTTTTTTGTAACTAGATAAACATAATTTTTTCAGTGTATGACATAACAAAGAGGTCCACATTTTTGTCATTACAAAAATGGATTGAAGAAGTGCGAAGGTACACTTCGTCTAATGTTATTGTGTCACTCATTGGCAACAAGTGTGATCTAACAGACCAGCGGGAAGTAGAACAAGATGAACCTAAATCCTTCTGTCGATATGTACCAGAGATAATGTTTGTAATGGAAACATCAGCTAAAGATAATACTAATGTTGAAGACACATTCCGTAGCTTGGCTACAGAGTTAAAGGTAATTTTTTTAACATTATTATGATTACATTTAATAAAACTCGCTGAAAATGATGATAGCTTCAATAATATAGATAAATTAACATCAGAGTTAAATAATTTAAGGCACAAACATTCTGTGGTCTTTAAAATCTTACTAATATTATAAATGCGAAAGTTTAAATGGATGGATGTGTGTTTGAAGGAGTCTCCAGAACGGCTCAACAGATCTATATGAAATTTGGCATACATATATTATAGATCATAGTTTGGAAGAGCACATAGATTACTGATAAATTTTTCTTTAATCCGCCCAGATGGAGATGTGGCCGACACCTAGTATCCTATAAAAGTTTTCTCAAGTTCTGTTCAATTGTTTAGGAATTTGTGTGAAATAAAAAACTTAATTAGTACCCTATGTGTTCTTCCAGACTATGTTCTACATCAATGCCAAATATCATTAAGACACATTGAGTCATTCTGAAGATACCTTTAAATAAAAATCCATCCATCTAAACATTTATATTTATAATATTAGTAAGATAGATAGATTTAGTGTTATATTATCCTTTGTGTATGTTCATTTAATCTGGCAGTCATGTGTGTCAATGATGTGACTCAACAATTTATTATTGTAAAGGTTAATAACAGATAATTTATCTTTATTGTTATGTTTCAGAGACAACATGACAAGAGTGAAGGACCACCTCCAGATCAGGACTCGGTTATTCTTGGTGATAGCCATTCCATCAGCAGGTGTCAACCTTGCAGATCATCATAGTAGTCTTGCCTGGTATTTATAATTGATATAATCAACAGAATATCTTTTTTTTTCTAGCTATGTAAATATTTACAACAGTCACAAGTAATGAGCTTTATAAGTTTTATACAATAGTTAAATGAAATAACATAGTAAAGTTAGATATTGAATATTCTTCACTGATTGCGTACAAATGTTAATACACAGTTATGGTCTTGTCAACTTCAAGTTTTGACACATTTAATGTTTGATGAATATGAAATTTCACAGATATTGGTGTTTTTTCATTAAATAATATAATAGATGTAGTCAAATATACAATATAATTAGAGAATATATTTAAAAGGCCAGCAACCCAATTGTAGATTCTATGGTGTTGCAGATGTCCATGGATGGTCCACCACGGTGTTCCGTCCACTTGTTTGCCCCTTTCCTTTATATAAAAAATAGAGAATTTTATGTATATTATTGAAGTTTTATAAAGTTATCACCATTGAGCCTTTAAATATTCTATGTTTGAACTTTATATTGAATCTCATTCATAAGATTTTGTAAACAAGATCTCTTTTATGATATATATGATTACATTTAGTAAAAAAAAAGTGTTACTAAGTTTTGACATTGTAAAAATTAAATTATGTACATTATGTACTAATTATCTCTCAAAATGTTTTTCAAATCATTTTCTTATTTGAAAATACATTTGTTGTAGATTTCATTATAAAACAATAGTCGAATTATTCTGTAATGTTGACAACAATCAATATTTATAGCCAGTGTTGTTATATTTGGTTACTCAAGGTTATTAAACAAAAAAGGATTTTATCAATGTTGCTTTTTAAAAGTAATCAAGAAAACAATTGAAAAGTATTAAAAGTTATAACTTAATGAGATTTTAATGAAAAAAAAATTGTTGCAAAAAATAGTAATTTTTGGCTTATTTTTATTCTTTTATTCATTCATTTAATTTTGTGACTTTTAATCTCAATTTTGTAAATAATTGTAAATATTTTTTTTTAAAACTAGCCAATCGAGACTGAGTTAAGCCATATGTTAAAATAACAAAACTCACAATAGCAACAAATATTTCAATGAATTTAATTTAAAAATATAATATTCATTTTGTCAAGTCACAAAATCGACAAACAAACTAACAATTTGATTAAAATATATTTTTTTAATTAATTACTTCAGAGAATTACAGATTTTTTTCTCATGTAGTCATTTTTAATGTATCCATTACAATAGAAATATGAATTTTTGGCGCTTTTATCTTGTTTTTTTTTTTAATTTTTTACATTTAAAAAACCAGTCTTGGAATATGATATTTGAATTTGGATGTTTTTATTCTAAATTGAAATGGCCGTTAAAATGTCAGTTATTTTTTCTTGTCAGTCAATTACATCACATTTGTGATATATATTTTTTTGTATTATACTTGATTTTCTGTATATTTGATATAAGCAACTTTCATAACATTGTAATAAATATTCTATTATATTAAACATGTATGTTTTTTTCTACAATGTTAAAATAGTTTTTTAAACAAACTAGATCTAGTCGATGTTATCGATTATTTAATCTAGGTTTTTCTTTGAATATTACTTTTGTTTTTTTTTCGTTTTTGATATAACATAGGCCTATGTAATACTCTATCATATAGTTTTAAGTATCAGCTTTATTAAAACATAATATTAAGAAATTTCATAGCAAAAAATAGCTAAAAACGGGTCCGTTGTGAATCTTATGAATTAAAAATAACTAATTATATTTTATAAAAAGAAGCTTTTAGATTTTTATAACCTCAATTCAATTCCATAGAATAAGCAAAATGAAAAAAAAACACTGGTCTTCATAAATGGATAGGCGATTGCTAGGAAACTACAACTTCTGTTTCGTTCCGATTAAAACGCGCCTGTTGATATTTCGTACAGTTAATCTACAAAGCGTTACCATTAGTACCAAAATGGCTAAAATCAAATCGGCACAAAGTACTAGGTCTTATAGCCAGTCCATTTATAGAGGTCAATAAGCAAATAGGTAAAGTAATTTTGCTATGAAATTAAAAATAAAGCATAGATTACATAAATCATTGATTTAAATTTTCTTACTTTTAATATATTGCATATCATTTTTAATTATATAAACATTATAAAATTACGTCTGTTTTTGTGATATAAAAATTTAATGTGAAAAATATTTTCATTGTAAAATTATTTGCACTCAATAAACCAGTGATGTGTTTTTTTTTAATAACATTTTATTTTAATTAAAAAACAATAACGTTACATTGGTGGTTTTATTTAAAAGAAATTAACGCTATGATTTTTAGTATCGCTTACAATGATATCCAATTGTTTTGTAACATGGATACCTGATATCCATCCGAATTTACCAGCTTCGGTACCCAATCTACCGAAAACTCTGACCAATTGACCGTTAGGTTTGAACACCTGTACCCTACAATTACCTGAATCTCCTACCAGAATAAAACCTAAAGGGTCAACAGCTAGGACCTCCGGTTGTCTGAATTGCCCTTTCCTTTGACCTAAAGAACCGAATTCCAAAACTTTGCTTTTATCCTGTTTGTTATAGACTTTAACCCGTCGATTCCCACTGTCCAATACGATAACTCGATCATTTGAGATAGCGACGGCGGTGGGAGCGTTCAGTTCCGTGCATAGAATTTCTTTGGTATCCCAAACGCTAGCTGTATTAGACGATTGCTGCTTTGTTGCTACTCCTATTTGATCGACAAATTTACCATCAGGTTGGAGGATCTAGAAAAAAACATGAACTCTTTTAAATTCTTACATATACGGCTAGATCGACCGGTGAAATACCACAACCACACAGAAACGCTTGAAGGCAGTTACGCGTTTTCCCCTTCCGCGAAAAGATGGGAAGGGTAGTATATTTGATGGAGGAGAGGACGTATAAGAAGGGAAAATTCTCTGTGGGCAGCGGTCGCTTCGCTATTTCGGCGATTCTAGCTCTTCTCGTTCGCTATTTAATAATATAAAACATTAAATACATCAGACTTATCGTTGGCTTCTGAGACCAAAACTCCCATACAAAACATATCGTCATCCTTCTCCTTATCTTTGACAAAAGAGGGATGGAAGTGGGATATGTTTTATATTGGAATTTTGGTTTCAAAAGCAACGAGGAGTGGGTTAATTCGTACCTGTACTCTATCATTGCCAGTGTCGACGATGTATATCAGCTGCTGCGCGCTGTCTGTTGCGATGCCCTCGGGAGACCGAAACTGTCCCACACGACTGCCCTTCTGACCTAGAGACCGCAAGTGCTCGCCATCCTTCGAGAACACGTGGATACAGTGCTTCCATTTATCTACAAAATGGCACAATTTCTTCACAATCTAAACAATGGAAATAATTATTAAGACCCCCTATAAAGTTTATGTTGCCCTGGTGCATTACGATAAAATTGAAGGCATAGGAGGTCCAATAATTTAAATAAATATTTGCAATCATCATCATCAGCTCACTATACGTTCCCACCGAGGGGCTCGGAGCCTACCCTAAGTTATGGGCGATGAGTTATAGTTGCAATTGTTTAGATGGACGTATGTACGGATGCTAGTTTGAAGATATCTTACTTACTAAAATATGGCATAGATGTAGAACACATTCTGGAAGAACACATACGCTACTTATATTTTTTTTTTAATTCCGCGAAGATGGAGTCGCCGACCACAGCGGTGATGTAATCAAGACTAAAACACGTGGTCTTCAGGTTAAGTAACACAAAAAAAAAGTAACGCGTTATCTTAGTCCCGAATTACGGTCGTGTTAGTCCACGGAGAGCTGGAAATAAGCACAGTAATAATTACCTGTAACGTATATCTCTCCCAAGTTCTTGAGGAATGCAATGTGTACAGGACACAGCATGTCCTCACAGGAGAGTCGCATGACGGTGCGGGCCTGTGCTCGCTCCACCACCAGCACGCTGTGGCTGTCTGTGGCACAGATGTAGAGATGCTCGCTCCACGGCCCGATGCCGACCCCGCAGGGACGTGCCGTCTTACGCCATACGTAATGCGGTGTGAAGTTACGAGACCTTTGGATAAAAAGACCAGCTCGTCAGACATATTAATCTCTATAAATAGATAGGCGATTGCTTGTAAATTGCAGTGTTTGCATCTTTCCGATATAAACGCGCCTGTTGATGTTATGCGGCAGTTAATTCTATCTATATTATTAGTTCGAACACATCCCCGATACAAAAAGTTACCATCAGCGCTAAAATGGCGAAAATCAAATAGACACAAAATACTACGACTTATAACCACTCCTTTTAGTGTGGTCATTGTGTCTCAAGGATCGCACGGAAATATAGTGGTCTCTGTTTTTTTCAAAACGAAAGCAAGGAATGACAGTATGAATAAAATTCGCTTACATTAAAGGAATTAAATGACCGAACCTGTAGTAAAGTGTCAAACTGTCTTCGTTCTCAAGTGGGTTGTTGTGTTTGGCGTCCTCTGGGAGAGGATCGTCAGACTCAGCATCCAGCGGCGTCGCGGCGTCCGACTCTATGCAGAAATTTTCCTTGTCGAACACAAAACGATTGGCGTCCCATTTGGACACTTCTGTCAAGAGTTGCAGGGCGTTTTGATGGAGATTTATAAATGTCGTTACCTGTTTAAAATATACTGATCGATAACTAATTTAGAGAGATAATCAAAGCTAGAAAGCCTAGTTAAATATTGTGAGTACAAATCTTCTAAGTTGATAAGTCAAGTTTAGTGAGAACTCATCTTTACCCTTTCGCCTAATGTCAATAAACATATTCAATCCCTTTCCAATTAAACCGACCATTGGATGAATACATGAAAATCGACCTTATGAATCGATTGGAAGGTAAAGTATTTAAAGAATTAAATTAGTTTACAAACAGATTACATTCCTTTAAATGTTACTGTACCTTATCATTATCGTCATTAATTTCTGTAGTAGTCATTGCTTTAGTGGCCACTTCCTTTGCTTCTTGCAAAGAAGACTGAAGCGCGAGTGCAGACATGTCACCCGCTTTGGTAAGCTCCGACGCCTCTTGTAGTAAATTTCCTTTAGCTTCGAGTATAGCATTGATTTTCTCTTCAGCTACTATATTTATTTGTTCTGTGATACGCTCGCAACGATCCTGGAAATATAAACAAGGGTATCTTTAGACTATAGTCAACCAATATGAATTGGGACAGCGTGGTTGATTATGGCATAGTAAAATTGGGTAAGCTCTAAGTCCTTCGTTGAAGACGTATGACGCAGACCTTTAACGATAAGAAATTGTGTTGTTTTTCTGTTAAAGTTCAGATTCAGATTTTTGGCGTCCAAGAATGTACAATTGACTCATTATTTATTTGAAATCTTATCTTACTAATATTATAAATGCGACTGTTTAAATGGATGGATGGATGGATGGATGGATGGATGTTTGAAGATATCTCCAGAACAGCTGAACAGATCTAGATGAAATTGGGCACACATATATAACATAGTCTGAAAGTACACATAGACTACTATTTTTTTTTAATTCCGCGCGGTCGGCGTCGCGGGCTACAGCTAATTCTAACATAAATATCGATTGAAGTTATTTTTCTACTACTATCTTATCTTTCATGATATTAGATATAATGATTTTAGTTCATGACACATTGTTTTATTTGTGTAAGTATTATATATTTTTGAAATTGATTTTGGGCTATCACTGATTAGGATACAAATAATGTCATTCGTAATAAATTAGACTGAGTTGTTTTGCTATAATTGATTCGCACTTTTAAACTAATCTACTTGATATTAGGAAATGGCTGTACATTTATGTCACCTTATAATATTCAATCTTATGTTCAAGTCGATTAGCAGCAGAGTCGAGTTGCTTCAAGATAGAGCCGATTTGAGTACGCATATCCTCTATATGTTGGGACCAGCATACTTTGCAGAATTTCTGAAATCGTTAAAATAAACGAACTGAGTAACGATAACATTAAATCACAGCTTGATAAATAAATAATTACAATATTAATATTATTTAGATTTGTATTAATTATGATAAATAGATTAGATAAAGTGTCGTACTGAGAGGAATTCCAAAATTCGATGGATCGTATAAGCAACAGATTTTCTGTTTCTAAATGGATCTAGATTTATTTTGGATTCTAAATACTAATAGGTAAACATTTAAACGTTTAGATTTCAAAAGAATCGTAACATTTAATGTGTAAACGAAAAAATACAAACCAATTTGCAGTGTTCGCAAGTTGTGACGTCAACAGTATCGCACATAGATCGACAATGACTACAGCGACTTCCTCCAGCGAACAAATCAACAGTCTGCAGACCAGCTGGTGTCGACGGCGGGGTTACAGGCTGCTTAGATTTCGTAGTACTAATACCAACCATCTGCAGTAGTGTATCGATATACAAATTCGACGGAAGCTCGTCTACGAAGTTTGTTCCCTGCACTTGTATTCTCGTGCAGCATATCGGACAGTCGATTATTGGTTCTGCTGAAATTGTCCTTTAATGTACAATTAATATATCTTTGCTTACCTTACATGCTCTTTGACAAAAGAGAGAATACTGTATGTATTAATGCAAGTATCACGGCAGTTATTTTCTGACTACCCCACTCAAATACGTTAAATAGTTCCTGACTCCTTTAGTGACTATGGACCCAAGGGTTTGATGACTCTTAGTGTAGATTTAGTAAGAATATTCAACATCAAACCAATTTAATTTAATATGATTGATTTTATTTTCCTTACGTGTACACTGATCTGAACTCGATAACAAAGTAGAAAGTTACGTTAGCTATTTTATGGTTCGTCATAAATTAAAGAATTCCTTATGGGACAGATAAATAAAGAAAACTATTTCATTGGACACTATTAAAATAGAATTAACGCATAAGTGTGTTACAGAAGAAGTTTTTTTCTTACCATCCACATATACGGTTAGACAGGCTTGGCAAAATGTATGCTGACAGGGCAACATTTTTGGATTGTGCAACACTTCTAAACAAAGCGGACATTGTACTAATTCCTTTATACCTCCTGCAGATATTCTGTTAGACAAGAAAGAACAAGTAACAATTTACGAGCTACAAGCACAAGTTGCAAGTCATCCCTAACATGGAGTAGGCTCCTATTTCGCGATAAAGAACAGAATGAGCTGACGATGCCGATAAAAGCTTTCATAGTCTGAAGAACATGTGTAACACTCATAAAGCATTTTCCTTCTCTATATCTATCTACCAATGCGAAATCAGAGTAAGTTGTTAGTGTAATCCTTACTAATACTATAAATGCGAAAGTAACTAGTCTTTCTGTTTGTCCTTCTTTCACGCAAATACTACGAAACCGATTTAAATAAAATTTGGTACGCAGATAGTTTAGAACCTGGGATAGGATATAGGCTAATTTTAAACGCGAAAAATGAGTTAAAAAGGTTGAAAAGGGGGTGCAAAATAACATTAGGGTATGAGAGTTTGTTTTAGAATATATGAGGTAAATGTGAATGTTTCGTGAGTTTAATATGTTTTGTTGTTATGTACTATAAGTGTTAATAAAATAAGTTGCCTAAATAATTAAAATGATACACAAATACAGTATTTCACATGGACGAAGTCGCGTGTACGACTAGTAATAAAATAATAAGGCAAATGCTTTGTGGCGAAACTTTTAAGTATACACTATAACCTAAATAAATATTTCGTACGTATAAATTATATTTCAAGCACGTACGTCTCATGTCGTTTATCTTCTTTACTAATCTTTATTGTTCCACATTGAAAACCAACTAGAAGACGTTTCTTTACATAAGTAGTGAGTGACGTCTAGTTAACATATTGCTTACAATATTGGATTGTGTGCAACAAACTTAAGCAAGCCTTTTACATAATTAAACTGCTGTTCCATAATCATCTATACAGTTAATAAAATTGTTATTTCTCTATGTAATATGGGAATAAAATCGTATCGCAAACATGTTGTATTTACCTTGTTTCTAAGGATTTTTTATGTTTATCAAATCCGCCTTTGTTCCGAGTAATTTCCGAAACTTCTGGACCGATTTTGATGAGACTTTTATCGGAATTCAGCTGTCATGTGCGCGCTATGTTGTGCTGTTATTCGCGAGCGATCGCTTGTCTATTAACAAATATAAATAATCAAAGTATGGAATGGCAAAGTTCGAGTCAAAAAAGGTTGATTTTAGCCATTTTTATCAACCGTTTTGGTAAATCTTGTATCATGTTTAGTGCTGGAAACACAACTGATGTGATTTTCCGTTTAGTGTAAACAAAATGTACGTATGCTTTAAAAAGTTTCTCTGTGTTTTCCTCAAGCATTTCTTAGGCAACATTTGTACTACTTTTTCTTACCTACGTTTTCCTCATTGATTGTAATTATCCCGTTGAATTGTTATTTTCAATTCCTGTTATTATTTGAAAATGATATCAGGGTATAGATTATAAAAGATATCGTTATCACGTTGAAGTAATACCAAAATGCAATGTAGTGGTGCCGATAACAAATTAAACTAACGGTTGTGTTTGATCGATTTAATCAAATCAATAATTATAAAAATAACACCAACAAATTATCGCTTACTAGCTGTCGCCTGCGACTCCGTCCGCGCGGAATTAAAAATCTAAGAATGTAGGCTATGTGTTCTTCCAGACTATGTTCTACATGTGTGCCAAATTTAATCGAAATCCGTTCAGCCGTTCCGGAGATACCTTCAAACATCCATCCATCCATTCAACTATTCGCATTTATAATATTAGTAAGTAAGATAATGTTTATAAACATCGATTTTTAAAACTATATAACAACCCTTTATTTATTCTCAGATAGAATCTTTATGATTTATTTAAAAAGAATTTTAATGGCGTCATTTATCTTCCCCATGCCAAAAACACAACATTTTGTCAACTTTTTTTTGTTTCTAACCTCAAAGATTCACGCCATTAGGATTAAAAACAGAACATGTTAATTAAAATAATATTGACATATATGTAATTTAGAGTATAATTTCACATTTTAAGTGCTATATTGAAATTCCTAATAGCAACACCGAGTTCAAGTAGCGCCCAATTTGAACACCGGAAAGAACTGTATGGCAACAACTCACTTTCTAGGCTTTGTATCCATAACAGGAGTACTTGGTGTACGTGTTTGTGATGGGGTTGACTTGAAAAATTGCGTCGAATTTTGTATCGGCGTAATCGGTGCCCGACAATTGTTTTCTTCGCTTTGCTTCTGACTGTTCCATCTCTTCAGTGTAAAGAATGGTGGTTTCTTTTTTACTCTTTCCGCCATTTCACTATCACATTAATTATAATACTAAAAATCCGTTTGTCGTAATCAAACGTTGATGATAAATTGGTCGACGATTTACTTATTAGTATCAGATTAGAATAAATTGATAAGATATTAAGTCCTTAACCAATTACGAGTATTTAGTTATAACCGAACATATCAGTAAGAGTAAGAACGGGTAATATGGTCTTGTTATTTTTGGGAAAACTGGACATGTCTGATTAGGCTATTAATATTCTGATTCTACGTCTCTTTGTAGAGCGTCGGTGGCTCAGGGGTCAAGCACTTGACTTGCAATCTGCAGGTCCTGGGTTCGAACCCCGCCATGTACCAATGTGTCCGACGTTCTTACGGTGAAGGAAAACATCGTGATGCAACCTGCACATATCTGAGAAGAAATTAAAAGATATGTGTGAAGTCAACCAACCCGCATTGGGCCAGCGTGGTCGACTATGGCCTAATCACCCTTAACTTAGGGTAGGCTCCGAACCCCTCATTAGGGACGTATAGTGAGCTGATGATGATGATGATGATCAGTAAGAGTAAGAACGGATAATATGGTCTTGTTATTTTTCGGACAACTGGACATATCTGAATAATGGTAACTATAAATATGCAATACTAATTGTTGCCTGCGACTCCACTTGCGTGCAATTAAAACGAATAAGCAGCTTATGTGTTCTTCCAGACTATGTTCTACATCTATGCCAAATTTCAGCGAGATCCGTTTAGCCGTTCCGAAGATACATTCGCATATATCATATTAGTAAGATGCTGGTATCGTTTGACATTGCCTCTAATAAACTGATTGTATAATATATTTCTATAGTAGTATTAGAGAGATGATTCTGAGATTTAAAATGTTTTTTCAGCTATTTATTATCAATCAAAACATTTGATCCGCATCTTCGCAAAAAATTTGGTGGTTGGTGTGTGGCATCGTAAATAAATTTTAAAATCGTACTTTCCACCCACTCGCATCTCTAAATAATCGCCGTATCCTTGCTGTACACGGAGCGCATCTTCACGAACCGTTATCCAACAATAACCCCTTAAAATATTGCAACCTCGAATCCTACATTGTTTCGAGGTTGACCGCGACATCCTTAAGATAAATTTTGTGTAAATTGTCGATAAACATTTTCCCTTAGCGTTATATTCAATTTATGCATGGAGGTTACAATTTTATAACCTTTTCTTATGAAAAATTCAGTATTAAATCTGATTATTTGTGAACTTGCAGCTCTTAAGGAGTGTCAAAATTGAAAGTAAAAGTATGAAATATGTTATCACCATATTAACAGAATTAACTATTGCCCAAATGCGAATAGAAAACAATTTTCGTCTTTAGAGAAAAACTACCGGTTGTCCGGGTCTTCCTTTGGCACAGAACTAAAGAAGATAACAAAAATAAGTAGGTCAGGTTACTCCCGCACACATCAGCTGCCTTCCGCTAAAAGACAGGTCAAAATCGGTCCAACCTCTTCGGAGATTACACGAAAAAAACACAGAAATGCGGTCTGATAAGACTTCAAAAATTGTACTTTTGTCATAGATTGGAAGGCAATAAAAATAAAGAGATATAGATTAATGGTAAAGATAAAAAAGCATTCGACTAATTTCTTTCCAATTTACTTTAATCTTAAGATTGTGTGAAGTCCAGAGTATTAGATATTGATTTAAATTATCGTTAGGGATGTTCCATGGTAACCGTGTCAAGTGAATACTGTCCAGAAGATCAGGCTCAACAACTTTGCAAGGCACTTTACGCTGCCAATTAAATCCTTATAAGCAAGCTCATGATATAGCATA
>NW_013530507.1:3764262-3771804 GCF_000836235.2 Papilio xuthus | reverse complement strand
AATAGTAATAAATAGAAATAAGACCTGAGCTGTGATATATTTTAATTGGATTTTAATTTATGTTTTACTATTAATTTTTAATTTGTATTTTATTTGAATTTTAATTTTTATTTATTGAATTTTAATTTGGCTTTATTGTATATTTTAATTTTAAATTAGTATTAGTTTAGGTCTTATTTGTATTTTATTGTAATTTATTTGTATCTTAACTTGTATATTTTTTAAATTTGAATTTTTTAAATTGTATTTATCAGATATTTTATTGTAAATTGTAATAGTTTTAACATCGTATTTAAATTGAAATTGTAAATAGTCTTAAGAATTTGTAAAGTTTTATTGATTTTTAATTTAATAAAGAAATAAAGATTGTTGTCGCATCTAAGGTCCCTGACCACCATGTTAGGGGAACGAGAGGGCGGCATAGCGCCGCCCATAAAAAAAAAAAAAAAAATTAGGCCTAAGAATTTTAATTTAAGAATTAACTCTACGAACAACAAGCAAAATTTTTCTATAACTATAGAGTTGAGTATTAACTAAATTTTTCTGCAGCTTGTTACATCCCATTTCTTTTATAAAACAAAGTGGAATATATCATGTTGCACTTATAAAAGGCGTATAGACTGTAAATTGACCAGCCTATTCCTGGGTTTACTACATTTCTAATGTTAAACAAAATTGTTAGAACACTATCTAGTTATGCGATAGCAATATTTGTCCTCGTGTTTCCGACTTTCAATTATCCTGGCCTACTGTTCTCTAAGCCTATATATGGTCTTTTAAATGGATTATTCACTCCAATCTATCCTAAGAATCCAATGGGCTTTCAGAATCATTTCAAACTGATATTTTGCAAATTTCGATTAAGGCACTGTCTAGGTCGCAATTTTAGTCTACTATAAAAATGGGGGAATGAGTTAAACACGTATGGTGGAAGAACAGGTAACAGTATGATATAAGCTTTATTACGTTCATCACCACTCATCATCACCAGTTCTTATTTAATGTATCTATGCGTTATAAATTGAAGAAGATAATGAAGTCGATTAAAAGAAAAACATTCCAATAGGACTTTTTTATAACAGAAGGGGCAAACGAGCAGCGTGAACACCGAGATGTTCAACGGCGCTCATGGTCATCAGCAATACCAGAGGAACCGCAGATGAGGAGATTGAGATGGTGATACGCTCGCTTCTTGAAGGACCTTAAGTCGTAGCTGTTTGGAAATACAGCTGAGGACAGATCATTCCACAACGCTGCTGTGCGAGGCAGGAAGTTCCGCGCAAACCGCACGGTTGTGGATCGAGGAAACTATCATTAGATCGAATCTCCATGACACTTTTCTCAATAAAATAATGCGCAGTTTAACATTTTTTCACTCCATATGTACCTACTCTACAAACGATCTTATCGTAATTAATCACACAAATGCGGTCAATATCATTGTAAAAGTTAGCAGATTTTTTTCCTCGTGTTTACATTCCAGTTTAAATGTGGTCGTTGACTTGCGTGACATCTAATCAGCTATGCAAATCGTGGTCAATAACACTGTCCAGTTTTATTAGAACACAAACGGTTTCAAATCTATTTATATTACTACAGTGTTTAATTAAAAGATATCTGTTCGCACTTTCCACACATCAATTTCTTTGAGTCCTAATGAACGTCTTATTTATGATACTTGGTACTCGTTTACATTTAGCCGTAATTAATTTTATAGGTATTGAAAAGAAAGCTAGACCTAGTAATGTTGACTTCATATCACTATAATAAATCCAGGAAACCTACTATTAGGCCTCTGAAATATACTGATGGTACTTCCTTCAATATTCTTTTATAAGAAGATGCAAAAACTGCACGATCTGACCTGACAATGTTGAATTACACCTTAGTCGTATGGTGCTTACGATTTTTATGATGATGACATCATACTGATTACACATTAGAGCGTCGGTGGCTCAGGGGTTAATTCACTTGTAATCTGCAGGTCCTGGGTTCGAATCCCGCCATGTACCAATGTGTTTTTCGATTTACTTATTCATACGACTTTCTCACGGCGAAGAAAATATCGTGATGCAACCTGCACATATCTGCGAAGAAATTCAACGATATGTGTGTAGTCAACCAACCCGCACTTGACCAACGTGGTTGACTATGGCCTAGTAGCCCCTATCTTAGGGTACTAAACCCTCGGTGGGGACAAATAGTGAGCTGATGATGACGATAACATCATACTGTGGCGAGACTATGGTGGTCTAGAAGATAACTTATAACCTTTTAAGAAACATAAGCAAGAGAATCTGTGTGGGAGATGCACAGTTTATCGTTTTTGTTTTTATTTACCGCTCATGCTATGTAGAATGACGACATCCGAACAAACTGTTTAAAACAATTTCTCTGGCATTTACCGCGATCTTCCGAACTCCTCCCACAACACCTTGTTGTTTGGCATTTCGTTACTGTACGCTTTCCACGCAATTTAATGTCTTATGACTTGTGGAATCAACTGTCGCTTCCGAGACATACATGCTTATGGGTAAAGATGACCTAACAAAAAATTGCAGAATATAGTTGTCCTGAACAGTTTATTTCTCTAACAGATGTTATAGTTAACAGATATTGTTGCTACGTGTTTCATTCTGTAAATCTTTGGAGTTCGTCACTGAGTTTTAATTTCCTTTCATTCCTTATCTTCAACTAATACGTAATTGATCCTAGTGCCTACAATAACACATTACGTTTAACTTAAATTGGCCACCTCAATCTGGCAGTTCCATCGCATCTATGACATTAAGTAGACGTGTTCTGACTTTATGATATGACCATTTAAGCGAAATTGCCAACGTTTAATAGAATATAGTCACTTGTAAAGCATACGTAAACGACCTCTGCACATATAGAATTCTTAGGAAAATTAATTTTTGTATAGAAAGTTAGGTCTTTGAAATCCTAGTTGTTTATGCCGTCCCGCAAAAGCTTGGCTTAGACAATAGCGTGCATAATGTTCTCTGGGAGGTCATTTTAACGGAAACGTCACATTTAGTTGTTATTAAAATGGTCGTATTTCGAGAAAGAAACGTTCGTAGTTAATGTGTGCCAGTTCAAACGTATAGGACTCGTTCGAGGCTCGAGTTGTAAATCTTGTGACGCTTTCCACCCCGAGGTTTGTGGGTTAAATAGTTCATTATCACAACAATGCTGTCGTTAAGTATACATTATTCAAATTAACTTGATCATATACGTTGTTCATGAGTTAAGTGTAAGCTTTCTATGCTGATTTCAATTAATAATGCACTGAATCAATCTTTGTTAACTTCAGCAGTGTTATAATGGTCTTTAGCTATGTAATAGTATTTAATACTTCTCTAGAAACATTACCATTTACACGGTAATTACGTATACTATAAATTAAATTACATATATTTTCTACTCTGTTTTCAACTACATAAATCTACACCGCTAAATTGAATTTTATTCAGTTCGATTTTATCTGTGTGACGTACGAACGCAACAAGGGCGCAATCAAGGAGGCGAGAGGTGAGGGCGGGTGCTTTCTACGCGAGTCTCACGTTATTGTAGCTGAGTTGTACACATTGCAACAAGGGAGCAAGCAAGGCAGTGAGAGGTGAGGGCGGGTGAATTTTACACGAGTCCCACGTTATTGTACCTGAGTAGTACACAATAAGCCTTACTATGGGTTTCAATGCAATAATACTTATACAAATATTGTCGTCTCTGTCTTGTCAAGCAGAATGTAAAGGATGACAATATGTGTCAATGCAAGTTGCATGACAGTCAAAACCAACTGTTACGTAAACACCAATGTAACTCATTAAATTGGAGTGCTGTTTTCATTTGTTTTTGTTAAGCGAAAGCTTTTAAATCAAAGTTTAAATGTGTTCTGTAAATTATTCAGGTAGTTAAGATGGATGAGGAATTTTTATGAGATTGTAATTGAAACAAGGCTGGCGCTTCTTAGAAATCTCATGTGATTTAATATGTATAAAGGCATTTAGGCATTGAAGTAGCGCCAAGATGTATTTGTCAACGGTATGATGTGTCTCTTACTTGAGAAAGTTTATTATCAACTTGTTTTGTTCACGGTCTCGTCCGGGTGAATTTCAATATTCATCATCATCAGCTCACTATACGTCCCCACCGAGGGGCTGGGAGCCTTCCCTAAGTTAAGGGCGATTAGGCCTTAGTCAACCACGCTGGCCTAGTGCGGGTTGGTTGACTTCACACATATCTTTGAATTTCTTCTCAGATATGTGCAGGGTGCATCACGATGTTTTTCCTTCACCGTAAGAGCGTCGGATAAATGTACATATGTAAATCGGAAAAGGAAAAACACATTGGTACATGGCGGGTTTCGAACCCAGGACCTGCAGATTGCAAGTCAAGTGCTTGACCCCTGAGCCACCGACGCTCTAATATCTCTCTATTTCAATATTGCCCTATAATAATTTAAGATGAGCAGGTAAATTCGGAGTGATTTTTTATTATTGAAAAAATTATCTTTACTAATATAAAGAGGAAATATTTGGTGGCTTGTGGTGCATTAAATCGATTTGATTTGATTTTACTGTTGGGAAGCTAATGTAGCTTGTAGCCCCGGTAGACATAGACTATACTTATTACTAGATTTTTTTAATATCGCGCGGACGAGATCGAGGGCAACTAGTATTAATACAATCAAAGTTTACTAAAATAGTCTACAAAAACATAAATTATGTATTCATTTGAATAAATACCGACCATGGACTTGCTAAAAGATACCTAATCAACATAAGCTATTACAAAACAGTTACACGTGTCTAGTCTAGACTACTTTTGATGGTTTCGGGCTATAATAAATTTAAACACACAAAAAAATTAGAAAAGTAGGTGATAGATGTAACGAATTTGACGCAATTCGGCTGTACCAAGCTTGTTACTACGCAGGCAGGGACAAGGGCATCATCACTAGTGGCATATTCGAAGCTTTTTTAAAAAAAAACAAGAGTTCAATGGGTATATACGAGTAGAATTAATTAAACAAATGAAGTATTTGTTATTAAATTATTGTAGTGCGAATTTGTTTAGGCCGCTAGGCGCGGTTTAAGTGTAGGCGTGTTATCCATTAAAAGAAGTACAGGAAAAGGAACACCGCTAACCCAGTGGCCAACTGGCGAAGCGACTTCCAACGATTACTGAGCGACCGAGCATTCCATACCGGTACCGCCGCGCAAACACACGCCATCTGTTAGCTACTATAATTACAAAACGCATTGCCTTCAAATTCACTACTCTATGGTAGAGCTTTAAAGTAACCCCACTATGAGGAGTTACCTATCACCCCTGGGTGCGACGAGCCTTTGTCGTGCGAGGAAAGCGAGGAACGCGCCTCGCATCGCAATTAGCAAAGAGAGTTTTGGCGGCAAGTGAATACAAAGTTGTCATCAATATTGTCGTTGCCAGTTGAAATTACTGACGCGACGGAAGGACTCGCGGACGAACGTGACCGGGGGAAATTTGGCGCGCATTTTTTCTCCACAAACAGTGCAAACATATGTTTTGTTATGCGCGGGCGCAGCCGAAAAGTTTGCGAAATTTTTGGCGAGAATACAGATTTGGAGGCGTGCTCAGGGCACCCGCTATCGATCATTGCATCCGGCGATGATCGCAGTGCAGGACGCAGCTCTCAGTGATCGATTGTGCGAATTACTTGACAAATTACATTGGTGTTTAGTGACAATTCATTGCATTCAAAGCTAACGATTTACGCGGTGAGTTTTAATACATACCAACTATAACAATCAATTAGAAATAATGCTATTTTGACAGAACAGCCAATTTACCTAGTAACCCAGGTTTCAATAAGATTTGATAATAAAGAAATATTATTTAATAATCGAAGTTATTTAATAATATGTTATAATATTATTACATAATTAAAGGGGAATTTTTGCTTTTTATCAAAGTTGGCATCTCAGATTACATTAGTTTTACCATAAATTAATTATTATGTTAAATAACACATATAGTTATGTTATATATTATGATAACGTGTTTATTAAGAATAGAAATCATAAATGTAACTGGATAGTATTAGAATAAATGTAAGATCTCTTGTTTTATCTCGAAACTCGATTTATACTATGCGAGTCCGCGTATTACTTCGCGCCAACAAGTTTACAAAAACACGGTTATTTCTTGCGCGCGACAGGACAGCAATTTATACGTTTTAAAATATCGAGTACATTAAAAAGATAAGATTAAACTATTCATTAAATATTACTAAAGCATCTGTTTTAAATATGTCTTGAGTCATGTCTATTAAAAAAAATATATGTAAATATCTGCCAATATCTTTACTATTAGTTGTAAAAATGTATGCCATCGATTTATCTTTGGTGATAGAGATCATCATCAGCTCATTATAGGCCCCCACCGAGGGACTTGGAGCCTACTCTAAGCTAGGGGTGACTAGGCCAAAGTCAACCACGCTGGCCAAGTGCGGGTTGCATCACGATGTTTTTCCTGCACCGTAAGAACGTCGTACATATGTAAATCGAAAATCGAAAAACACATTGGTACATGGCGGGATTCGAATCCAGAACCTGTCAAGTGCTAAAGCCCCTGAGCCACCGACGCTCTGGTGATAGGGAGATCTAAGAAAAATACTATATATACCGCTTTTTAATAGTCATTGACTAAGTTCTATAAAATACACGCTGCTAACTGTTCGTACATTTTACAAGTACCATGGCATGTTCGTATAATAACAAAAAAATGTAATATTGTATTTAAATTGGCACTTAGGGTTAGTATGATGCTAACTAATCGCGGATTGCTCTAAAAAACTAAAATTAAAAAATTACATATATCGTAGACTAGAATACGTGTAAAACTGGTCCATATGAAACTATACGCCCGAAGGCAATGTATTTGAATACTGAATTAAACATTCAGAAGAACTAATGCAGGTCTTGAGCTAGGACTTAGAAAACTAGATTAATTTTTAGCACCGAGTTGCTCTAATTTTGATTTTTTTTATTTAAACTTTACGTTTCATTTTGACCTCAAGGCAACTAATTTAGATTCGCTTTTATTTTAATATAATATAATTTTTAAATAATATTGTGTCACGGAACCCATAGAGAAATAGAACCCTGTACCCATCTGATCTAATAAAAAAATCAAACCTCGGTCCCCAAAATCGGTCAAGCAAGCTACAATATCAATATCTTAGTTGAATTAACCAACCGTTTCTGAGACCTAAATTTTTAAATAAAACATAGCTTTGACAGCACTGATAACAATATGTTTTAAACCGAGGCTTTGGACTCAAAAACCCACGGTAAAATACATGCGAAAAATTTTTTTGTTTGGAAAAAAACAAAAGCACTAACAATTTGTGAAAACGGTGTATGTATGTACGTAACGAGCTGTCAAATAAAGTCGGTCGTACATCAGTTGAAGCAACAGCGGCGCCATCTGTAGGCGACGATAAAGCGACCTCAAGTTAAAACAATAACACATTTGGCGGAGATGAAATGTTGC